>NC_071509.1:83510309-83813339 GCF_027887155.1 Malaclemys terrapin pileata | reverse complement strand
AATAGTCTAGAAAAAGAAACAAAAAACAAACTTTCTAGAAGTCCTAAAACCTAAATAGGCTAAATCCTATCCTTACATTATGAAAGTTCGTTAGAGGGAAGGGTTGCCAGTCCTGCACGTAGTCTAAGTTTAAAGCTGCCAGTACAGAACAGAATGACTCTGGGTGTGAAAAGATAGGAGAGAAAAGACATATTTCTAGATGAAGCTTTATTTTTTTTAAAAAGCAGTGTGCACATGCTTGATTAGAGGATACATTCTAGGCAATTGAGGAACTTATGCTTGCTAGCTAGAAGAGCACAGCCCAAGGAAAACCATCCGCTACAGAAACTGGATCTCTCCTACACTCTGTAGGGGGAAAAGATTATAAAGAAAAAAAAAAAGTAAGTTTAACCTGAAATTGACAACATGTTATGGTAGAAATGTAAGATGGAATGTTGTGGTGCTATACCAAATATGTCAAAATTGCAAGCATTCTTGTCAGCTGCTGCTGCTATCAAGAGAAGTAATTTTATGGTAGGGTTTATAAATAGCAACATGCTTTGGAAAAGGCTATCATTTGTACTCTCTGAACACTATATACGCAGATTCAATTTAAGCAACATAAATTACTACATTGTTTTCAAGCCCATCAGTAAGTGTGCCAAAATAGTGAATCAGTTAGTGTGTAAAAAGCGTTGGGCTAATAACAAAAATACCAAGAATACCTTCTGTAGCATCTGTTGTACTATTCTTTTTCTGTCTTTTGGAGGGAGAGAATGTCAGCGGAAGAGTGCCAAGGCACAGAGAGACAGTAAGATGCAATGTATAGAGCACTGGACTGTGATTCAGAAAACCTAGTTTCTAGTCCCAGGTCAAGCAGGGTCCTGCTGTGTGACACCAGGCAAGCCATTTCACCTGTCTGTGCCCCTATTTCTCCTCCCACCCATCCTATAATTAGGTAGAAAGCTCTTCAGGGCACAAACTATCTGTGTGTGTTTGTACAGTGCTGAGTACAATGGGGCCCTAATCTTGGCTGGCTGACTCTAGGTATTATTGTAATCCAAACAATAGATCTGAAATAGCCATTTAAAAATAAGATCCACAAGTAAAGTAAAAATCCACAAGCCTACAAGACTATTTAAACTGCAAAAGAAAACCTATCAAATGATAAAATACCAGGTAAAAGCAGCATGCTTTAAGTGAGTAAAATTAACCTTTGAAGATGATTTTTAACCTTTATTATATACTGCAAGAAATATAGATTAACTACAGAAATCGAGCATTTGTGAACAAAATGATACCTAATATCTATGGAACACACACAAGGCAACATAGCATACATAAGCTTAATAAAATATATGAAATAACAACAAGGGGCAAATCAGGAGGAAAAGTAGCATAGTTTATCAATTTAAGTATAAGATAGAAAATCAGAGCTTGTCTAAACATGAAAATTAATCCAGAATAAGGTAGCGTGCAAATTTAAAGCAGATTAACTCTTCCTAATTAACTCCATATCTGAACACACATTCTGGAATAAGAGTGTCAGACCCCAAATTAGTTTAATTCATGTAGTAGCTTTTGGCTAAAAAAAAAAAAAAAAAAAATGGATTACGCTATTTCAGAAAACGACACTCTTATTTCGGAATAAGAGTGTCCCCTCATGAAGTTAATTAGGAAGAGTCAATCAGGAATCAGTATTCAGCAATAGCTCCCTGTTTAGACAACCCCTAAAAGGGTTTGGGTTCTCCTTCCAAATCTGCCATGGTCTTGCTGCATGAGAACTTTTGTAAGTCACAAACGTCTGTGCCTCTATTACTCCTCTGTAAAATGAGGGTACTTCTCTACCTCACCAAGCTTAATTCATTACGTTTGTAAACCACAATGAGATTCTTTGATAGAAAGGATTAAATTAGTAGGATCAAAAATTCATCTATGGAGAAGTACCCAGATGATTTACTGGTAAAGTACACATATATACAAAATTATACATTCCAGTGTTTCAGTAAGTTGACTGTTCAGGCAGGTTCTATGTCCTCTATATTGCACAAAAATCCTTATTATGCTCTGTTTTCTGTTTTTATTAAATATTATACCAGTAGCAACATTATTAAAAGGTTGGGATTTACTGTAGCATTTTCTTGCTCAATATCAACAGCTTCTTTTAACATATATATCCAATACATACTTATGCAGCACAGTAGTATTTTTTAATGGATTAGGCTATCACTACTTTAATATACTATACCCAACAGTCTATCATTATGAAACTTACCACCTGGTTTATCATGAAAATTTATTAAAATGCATAGTTTTTTAAATTATTAAAACTACATCCATTTACGATGCAGTAAGATGAGAAGTTGTTTTTTGAAATATGATCAAACTTAACACATGACTATGTCCTGCAAGCCTCTCAGTCCCTATACATAACAGCCTTTCATTCCAATTGGCTGGTCAGCAAATATTTTAAGGAACACAAGAGATCTAAAGTGTAGGCTCTTTTCAACCTAAGATACAGCAGCAGAAAAATATACCCAACTAAAATTTAAGTGTTACTTATACAACTTTTCAAATAGCTGAACGGCAATTAATGTCTGACACAAGTCAGAAAGCTGTTTGTGTCCTGTTTAACAATGGTTCCAGCCAAGATTACCATAGTTAATCATGTAATTCTATAATGAAAACACAAAGCACATAAGTACAAAGGAAGCCTGGGGGCGGAAGAGACTAGGACTGGAAGCTGTGGTGGGGAAGACTGGTACTGGTTGGGTAACGAGACCGGGAGCCATGGAAGGCAACAGTGGAGGGAGGGGAAAGGGAGCCAGTGGGTGCAAAGTGGGACTAGCTGAGTAAGGAGATCAGGACCAGTGGGGCTAGGTGAAGAGGGTGGGGGAAAGAGGAGACAGATCCGATGAGGAGCCAAGATGCAGGAGGAGACACCCATTGAACATTGAGGAGAAAACAAAACATTGAATAGCTGCTCATTAAGTGAGCATCATCCATTCTATGCACTGTGCAGGGGTTCTATAGCAAAAATACAGTGAGATCATGTAATTAATGACTATCATATTGGATATGCCTTAAGGTTCCACAGGTAACCTTAATTTCCTGTATTTTTAGTGTTTGATTTTGCAAACTGCATTATGTTCTTAATGTATTTTTTGTGTAATAGTCTGCAATGGAAAAGTGTTATTTGCTGTATAGGGTATGAACATTAATTTAATCTGTACTGTGAACAGAAACATTTTAGTTAATTTTAAAGAAAGCTCTTTGCTTCAACTTTCATCCTAGTCAAGAGTATTTGGACAACATATGCAGAAGGTGCAAAGCATTTGTGTGCAACCCAAGAGGTGCCTTGATGGGCTTTTTAAAAAATTAATTTCTTCAATATGGTAACAGTGAACCATGGAAACTTCCTGTTTTTTCTTCTACTGCCATTTCAACCTTCTCTCTAGCCCTCTTTCAGAGCATGTAAGTAGAGGAATGTATGCGGATAGCAGCCACAGTTTTTGTGTGGAGAAAATGGAGGGCAGAGGTAGGAGGAAAAAGAGAGGTACCCCATTAGAAACCACCACTGTCCCATACGGAGCAAAGTAAGAAATCTGAAGCTTTTCTATGTGGGGAGGGGGGAAGACGCTTCTGGCCAATCAATGTTCTGTCACTTCACGTGAGAATGAAAGAGAAGTAGCTAGCAGTGAAGGAGGGAAAAAAAGAGTATGGGGATTGGGGAGAGAAAAAGGAGTTAAGAGATGAACAGAGAAAGAGGTGAGCCTGTGGTGCATAGGGCTTACAAACCAGTCTTTCATACTAACCTTTGATTCTAATATATTTCACTGTGTTTCGCATCCTTACAAATGTAGAAAGAAAAATGATTAATTTCTTCTTCAGTTAACTTTCCTTAGATTGCACTTTATTTAAAATGCAAGTAAGCTGACCAGAACATTTTTAGTTACTCATACACATATGATGTTTTTAAAAAAAGAAAACTAGTTTCCTTAACATGTAATTTTATATTCTAAGGGAGGCCAGACACTGGTCAGGACATTACTCAGAGAATATATTTGCTTATTTTTCACCCATAGAAGCAGTTCTTCCCTTTAAATTCAGCCTCTCTCTGCTGGACTTGTGCAGAACTTGTGTCATTGTGGCTGCACTGCGAATCACACTGTACAAAGTTCTATGCTTCTCAGCACACGACTCTAAGAAGTCTCTTGCAGAGAGAATACTTTGGTGCACTCAGAAGGGTTTTTACTGGTTGCTTTGCATGCTTATGTTTTCATTTGATCTGCTGATAGACTGTACTGGAGACCTTCACATACTTTTTTTTTAAATCCCATCTGAAGAAAGAACAAGGTATCTGACTTTCTCCACACACTCGTCTAACGGAAAGAGATTTCAAAGCCCATTTCACATACAAAATATGAAACTCTCTAAATATTTAGGGCATAGGACAAAAAAAGGAATAAAAAATTGTTTGTAGTCATGCACTGTTCTTTTTGACTATACCTAGGGCAAGGGTAGGCAACCTATGGCACATGTGCCAAAGGCGGCAGGCAAACTGATTTTCAGTGGCACTCACACTTCCCGGGTCCTGGACACCAGTCCCCGGGGCTCTGCATTTTAATTTAATTTTAAATGAAACTTCTTAAACATTTTAAAAACCTTATTTACTTTACATACAACAGTAGTTTAGTTATATATTATAGACTTTTGGAAAGAGACCTTCTAAAAATGTTAAAATGTATTACTGGCATGTGAAACCTTAAATTAGAGCGAATAAATGAAGATTCGGCACACCACTTCTGAAAGGTTGCTGACCCCTGACCTGGGGCCTGATCCAAAGCCCACTAAACTCAGTAGCAACACTCACTTAGTCAGGATCTGGGATAAGCAATATTTTTTCAAGGAAAAAATGAAAATGGAAACGGTCAGTTAAGGAACCTAGTTTTCTTATCCTATCAGACATAATTACTGTAGAAGAGGTGACAAAACAAATGTGAAGTCCTAAAGGCAGTTTGTTGAGGGCCAACAAAACGAGGCTGAAATGTCACAATTTCCCTGGAAGTTTTGAAGTTTCCCTGCTCTCAAGAAAACATCAAACATAAGGCAACTGATATCAGAAAACTTGAATAAATAATTCAGGCAATAGTATTAATAAGTAATTGGATTAGCTTTCTGATAGATATTTGGAGAAAATTTAGGATGAGATCTATGTATCAGGTGAACCACCCCCTAACTCCTCTTGCATGCTTGAGTTATGGGAGCTTTCTGCCATTTTAATAGAAAATGTATCAGTTGCAAAGGAATATCTTTGATGTTAAAGGCTCAGACATTCAGGCTTGAGGGGGAAAAACAAGCACACAAACAAAACTCATACTTGTGAAAGTTGGTGGTTATGGGAATTCTGGAGAAGATTTCAGGATCTGGTGATTGCCATCCTTTATGAACCTATGTAATTATGGTCTATGAATCCATTAATGTGGTCAGAATTATATATGCTTTATTGAGACTTATTTTCAAAACAATTTTGGTATTTAGATGGAATAGTGGAAAGGCATACATGAGTACACAGGGCGACAGGAAAGAGAAGGTTTCCGACTTCCATGCTTAACTGCTCTGGTACATCCATGTGGATGACTTTAATGCAGAGAAATTCAGGCTTATCTTCTGAAGATCAGCAACTTGAATGGGCTGCTGGCACAGTAAGGCTAGACTGCTGGTGAGGATTAGACTGCTCTAGTCTAGTGCATTGCTGAGAAAGCCAGTAGAAAGAGTGGCTGGGCTAGGCTGCACTCACACACACACTCTTTCAAGAAGCTGAAAGCAATCCTGAAGATCCACTGGCACTCGTGGTATGGATTACATGGCTCTACAGATGAGTGAAGCCTGGGAAACACTGGTAAAATGGCAGCCTGAACTAGGCCACACAGACACAGAAGAACTAGATGAAAGCCAAAAGGGTTGCAGATTCAGCATACAGGATCCTCAGCATGCTCTAAAAATAAGGTCAACAGATTCAAATTACTGCAATTCCAATTCATGTCAAGTTCCCAGTACTTTATAGAAGGAAGTTCTCACACTCTGAAGTTCTGTAGTGAAGAGCACTCATCACAAATCTGTTCTCTTAGGTAGAGGAACAGTAAACTGGGGTCAGAGTTTGGTGCGATAGTAGCTCAGAGAAAATCTGAATTCAGAGCAGCTGATTGTAAACTGTTTTATCATGGTGGAATGAGCAGGCCTAACCCATGTGTAATGTATAGACCAATGAATAGTGATATAAGTAATGTATACTTTTTTTTCAATTAATACACAAATTTGAATGGATTGTGTATGTGACCAAAGTTACAGTTACTATATATGAATAAACTGTATTATTTATATGTGGTCACAAAAGGCCACTTTTTAAAATTGAAACAAAGACACATCTCTGATATGAGTTTACAATTTAAGGCTAGATTTTACAAATTGCAAACAGCCTGGACAAGAGAAGGTGTGGAGCTGCGTCACCCCAGGGGGCTTGGAGAACAATTCTGCCTCGGGGGAAGGGAGAGAGAGAGAGAGAGAGAGAGAATTCTCCTGACATGCAGGAGGCAGTGTACCCAACTTCTTCAGGAAGTACAGCCTACTTCCCTGCTGCACTGGTCTCACTCTGAGAATTGATGTGAATGGCTGGAGGCCTCACCCTCTCCCCATCCCCTTTGGATTGGATTTCACATCTGGGGATGGAGGGAGTGAGCAGGCCAGGCTGTCCTCTAAAGCAAGAGGCTGTAACGGTAGCTGGATCCTACACAGGATGCACATAAGAGGGACAAGGAGGCTGCTCTTTGTAGCAACCTTTCCATCCACAAGGACCAGACACAATCTTGCCCTAAATTAAGCAGACACGGTGATTTGCATGCTGCCAATATGAAGTAAAGTATTTTATCATCAGGATTTTATCAGTTACCTAATTTCAGTAGCATTCCTTTTAAAAAGTAAAACATCCAAATAAAATGCCCTTATTTTCATTGATACATACAGTACATTAGAGATGCTCTTTTTCTCAAAGAATAGGCATTGGAAATGAGTGAGTTTATTGATCCAATTTTTCCAGTTAAACACACCTCGCATAGCATGTACACACCTAATTCATACTCTGCAACAATTCAGTACTACATTAAGTCATTTGAAATAAAATGTTTATTTGCATGCAGTAGTAGTTGAGTTGTTAATTTCTCAAATCTAAAACATTCTTAGACTCATTGCAGTTTGTATAAAAAGCCATACTTAATATGCTAGAAATAACAACACAGCAACATTTAAGAGCAACTGTACTGAAACTTAACATGCAATATTTTCCCCCATAAAAATAAACCAGAAGAGGAACAGAACCAACCGGCAGATGAAACATATCACTGGCTTTTTGAACACACATATTATGCACAACTATTTTAAAGTAAATTTTAATAATTAATCATATTTAAATCCTATTGAATAATTAAGTGATACATAATATGCACAATAAGTGAAAGAATGAGTGCAAGGATTTTATTGTTAGTTCATATCATGTAACAAGTTCCATTAAGGAAGTGTTTATAGACGAGATGTTTTCAATTAAACGGGGGACCACAATGACACACCATTTTAGAGGATACCACATTAATGTCTTCAGGGATGGTACAATAGGCAATACGAATTAAGCTTTCCATTTTATTTGCTTATACTATGCTATTATACTGATACTGTTTATTTTCAAGTGCTACACAAAGAATGCTAAAAGAGTATTTTTCAAATGCGTCTCAAATAGGCATTACAGGTAGAAGTGTTTTAAATCCAGCTGTTGCATCCTATGAGCATTTACAGTAAACTGCTTGACAGAAGCTGAATATAACTAATGCAAGACAGGGACAAGATATGAACGGTTAGATCTCATAATGGAAGTACTCCCAATGATCACTAAACACATTTTTTAGATTTTTTTTTTTTGTTAGTTTGACATAAAATTGAGTGGAGTGGGGGTAAAACCTTGAGTATGAAGAAGGAGAAAGCTAATTATCAGTTAAGTCAGGTCAGAGTTTGAATGAATCAGCAGCACACAAGCAATGAAAAAACCTGTAGGTATCAGTACTGACATTTCAGTTTCACTTATTCTGAAAAAAAAAACTTTGGAAGCAACTAATATTTGCAGACAAATTTGCAATATGTTTTATCATCAGTTTAAAAGCATTAAGATGAACAATTTTGATTTGATATTTTTAAGAAGCATCATAGAAGAAAAAGTCTCACTTAATCAAGAAAAGCTTAATTGCAACTACACATTGCTTAAGATCTCTGATCTCAAAACAAACATTTCTTAGGGTTTACCAGTGTCTTTAATAATAAAGTGGTAAAACGGTAGCATACATTAATTAAAGCCATATAACACAAATGCTAACTCTGTTTCCTGTTGCAACTCTTAAAAATGAAAGATTTTTTTTTTTTTTTTTTAGTAGCATAGGTTTTGAAATGGAATAGAATGTCACAGGGCAGGTTTAAGAACAATGATAAAAAGATGGTAACATTAATTTAGAGCCCAATTTTTAGAGAAGCCCAGCATCCACCCCAGTGCACTCCATTGCACATTTGTGTGCTCAGCATTTCTGACAAATAAGGCTCTTTAAAAAAAAATGAGAATATACAGATAGCTATACACACATATATAGTGTGTACACACACACACACAGACAGAGAGTTGTAATGAGATATATGCAAATATTGAGTACGTTATTAGGCATGAGAGCAAAGGCCGAGTCCCTCCCTCTCATTATTACTGACTACCCTAATAAAAATTAGTAGTTTTATAAAACAAATTAGTTAAAACAAATGATGCTTAAATTAAAAATAGACGTGTATACTTTGACAATTAGGCTAGTAAATTACTTCTAGTTTCAGTATGCTCCAATTTTGTCCTATTAGTCAAATAAAATGACTTTGGAACCACAGAAGATCTGAAACCTGTAGTAACTTTCACTGAACTGCCTGCTTAAATACGAGTTAGAACAACTCAGTTGATTGTTTAAGTTGACTGCCTTTGGAATGTTGGGTGTCTTTTCAGAAATGCATTTATACTGATTTTCCACATTTGTAATATGTTCTTCAAACTGTGGCTCCCACTGTGGAAAATGTTTTTCTAAAATATTACTATCTTTTTGAGGTACCAATTTCAAAAATTGCATAAATAAATGTTAAAATAGCTACTAAAAATTTAAAAAATATTTTTACTTCTCTGCATGTTTTTCTTACCTGCAGTGCCCAGGCTGACATGAGCCTAATGAGGCGCACACACAGAAATTAGAATTAACAGGCCAACAGACTTGTGTTCTGTCATGCTTATTTTATGAATCAAACAGCTTTTAGTTACAATTGTCTACTATTTTTGAAGAACTCCTATCCGAAAAATGAGTTTAAGTCAATTTACCACCTATTTACCACAAAATGTTCCTATTCACCCTTCAATCAATGCACTCCTAGGTCTGAAACTGATTGAGATCATATGTGAAATAAAATGTGATAAATCTGAAATATAAATGTATTAATCCACTATATACAACTGGTAGGAATACAGCTTTCTTTCCTTATTTACTTATTTATTTTGCATAGGTTAGGTCAGTACACATGCTAGCTTTCAATGTATGTTCTCCGTATATAAGGGGTCTGGGCAATCTTCTTGGTCAAGTGTATTGATCAGTTTTGTTTCTGTGACTACTGCTTACTAAAAAGACTATTTTACCACTGAGCTTAATTAAATGTACAAGTTTACTAACAAAAGAACACCTATCTTGAAATTCAAGATGAAAATTGCATATTTGCAAAACTAAGGTTTTTTAATTGATTTCAATAAAAGAACAATTCTTATTCAGTATTTCAGGAACACTTCTAATGAAATATAATGAAAAGAGGTAAATTTATTGAAAAGTATTTATTTGTAGAAGTAATAAAAAGAAAAAATATTAATTTTATTTTAAAAAGTGTGAACTCAGTAGCATTTAAGCCGAAGAGTTTAAGCATAATATAAATTCAGATAAATTGGAAAACATTCACTAATTTTGGAAATTAAATGAAAACATACATTACTTTTAATGGGATCAAAATTTTAAAAACCCAACTTTTTCCTTCATAAAATGTGTTTTAGAATAACTATTATTATAGTTATTGAGGCTGTAGCATAAGAGTTTGACAGTCTAGGACTGTCTATATATAAACTCTATCACAACCTCCACATAGTAACATGCTATTTTTATTTTCTGTAACAGCAAAAATGTTATCTCTGTTATTGTGAACTGAAAAGTAGTAGGATTAAACTTTAAGATACCTTTAAAATATTTATATTAAATTAGTTTAAGATCTTTGACTTTCCTATTTAAGTATCTAACAAGTCACATGTGCCAAAGTAGTTCAGAACTGTATGGAATTGACTTTAACGTAAAGCTGTAAATAAAACATTCAGACACTTATTTTTAAGAGAACTTAAAAATTTTACTTAGTTTAGATAAATTGCAAACAACATACTATATAATGTAGTTAACTGTTAAAAGAGGATCTTTGCCATGTTCCATTAAACGTGTAATAAAAAACAAGGCTCCAGGATATCTTGAAGACAACATATGTAGATTTTCAGTTACAAACTGAAGCACAAATATTACTGAAATCAAATTATGTAAGTGCTAGGAGAAGTACCTAGAGGCAACATGAAATACACATTTAAATTCTTCTTTATGGACAGAAATCACCAAAACAAGGCATATTTCATGCCAAGCAATGCAACTTCAGATTTTTAAGAATTCTATACTTACCCGTCTCCGGCAGAAGGGGAGGCCCTGGGCAATGATGCTGATGCTAAATATCTTCATCACAGTTTGGTGTGGCAAAGGGTCTTTTGTACTTTTAAGATCAACAGGAACCAAGCCATGGTTTATGGTAACTTTTCCTGGTTTTGACATTTTACAGTTCTTGCTTGGTCATAAATCTATTAGCAATGTAAGGCCATTGCTAAAAATTTTAAAAGCAAAATTGCATTATTTCTTTTAAAAATAAAGATTACAAACAGATGAGTCAGCTCCCCACAACCTGCTGCCTTTGTCTTTCAACCTTCTCCTGCCAAGTATCTGGACTTCTCTGCTGCTTAGTGAAGTGCAAGCTATCCCAGTATAGAGAGGAATTATAAACTACTAATGTGAAGGCAGACTGCTCTTGCCAATCAAACAGCTTGGGGGACTTCTCATGTAATATCAGTAAGACACCATCTTCTGAAAGGGGTCCATAAGATTAAAAAAGAAAAGAAAAGAAAAGAAAAGAAAAGAAAAGAAAAACCACATCCACTTTTAGTTTTAAACAGCCAAGCCCACTTACACAAGGACTTTACAGAAAAATTGAAGACTTGTCCTTTGAGAGAGAAATGGCAAATTCAGTCTTGAGTCACTTCAGGTGTTACCACAGTATCAAGCTGTGACATACTATACTTTGGGGGAGCATCTTGTAATCCCCATATTCTTTATCTGTATATAATTGTGATATTGTATATAAAGCATTCCATGTGAGGTATCAGGGAAAAGGTTATGATCAGCTGAAAGTCACTGTTCTATCTAAATATGTAAATCTTTAGTGCATATGAAATTATGAGATTGTATTGTATGATTGTCATTAAAACATGCTGTAAATTGGGGAATCAGCCAGACGATAGCTCCCCAGAGACAACAGCAAGAAAAGTAACCAACGCCGGGGCATAGTGTCAAACAAACATCAACAGCCATTGTCCAACAAGGGAGTACAATTCAGTGACACACCTGCATGAGACCACACCAGGGGAACTGTTTAACTTCGCCTGGGGACTCAGCAATACCCACCAGACATGCCTGGACATGTGTCCTCCAAGCACATGTGACTGAAGGAATAAAACAGAACACAGGGGGCCCATGGTTGGCCTTCCTCCTGCCCCCACCTATGCTGCAACAACAAGGTCACTGAGAAGACTTAAGACTCCAACAGAGGAGACTGGCCCAGGTTTCAAGGGTGAAATCTATGTACTATGAACTGTAATATCCAGTGGGGTGAGAAAAACTGCTTAATCTAGATGTTGCCCAGTCTACTGGGGTTGAGAGTTTAGACTGCGTGCTCATTTATTTTATTTTATTTTGAGAAGTAACTCACTTTTTTTTATAATCACTTAAAATCTATCTTTTGTAGTCAATAAATTTGTTTAACTGTTTATCTTTACCAGTGAGTTTGTCTGAAGTGTTTGGTAATCTGCTCAAGTTTACAAAGGCTAGTGTATATCCACGTTCCATTGCTGAAGTAGTGAATCAATTAATAAATTTGCACTGCTCATCTTGAGCAGTGCAAGATGGTATATTCCTGAGGTACAGTGCTGGGAGGGACTTGGCTTTGGTGCCTTTCTCTGGGTGATTCCATGAGTGGCTCTGGGTGAAATCTAGCTGGGACTGCCGCCCAAAGTGCCAAAGCAAATAAATAAATAAATAAATAAAATAAAGGCCACCTGGACTGTGCCGCCTTAAGAATGGACGGAATGCTGCCCTGAGCATGTGCCGCCCCAGGCACGTGCTTCCTCCGCTGGTGCCTGGAGCCAGCCCTGGTGCTGAGTGATAACAGCACCTGGAGGGATTTGCTGCTGGTCACTAGTAAGGCACTGAGAGAGAGAGCCCAGGCTGCAGAGAGTTCAGGGGGCACAGCGGTCCCACAGTCCCAGGCTGCACTCCAGGGATCCCGTCACAAAAACCTTCAGGTCTTTAAGAAAAGGATTCTTCTTATATTCTTTCAATGTTTAAATGAAGATTGTTGACCAAATAAAGAAAAAGCTAATCTCACAACGTTGCTATTTCTAATCCATAATCTCCATGGAAACCCAGTATTGCCAACCCTAAAAGTTAAAAAAATCACAAATCAAACTCGAAAAATATATTAGCCCAAAAGTGAGCAGAGGGAGTTTGTGTATGAGCGAGAGACAATCATTTATTAAGATGATTTTGGCAACCACAGCTGAAGCTCTTGCTGGCTGCCTGAAGGTGTGGCATTTTCCAGTCTCTCCCTAGCCCCCAAATTTCTAATAATTCTGTGTCCCCCTTCACTTCACATCTGTCACAGCCCAGCAATTCATTCTGTCTTGTAGTCCCCATATCAATTCTGCCACATCAGACCGTCCTTTAGCTCCCATGTCAGTTCTTCTCACCTTAACATCATCCACCTCTCCTCAGTGCCCACATCACTTCTGCCCCCTCAACCTCACCTCTGCTCCTCCCCAACCAAGCCAGATGCAGTGGGGTCCTCTTTTCCCCTTTCCCAGGTCTGGTTTTGGAGAGATAGAAAAGGCAGGCGCAGACTCACTTTTCATGTTTGGAGGGGTGGGGGGAGACCCAGAGCCACCCTGAGCTGCTGGTCTCTTTCTGCTCTCTCTTCCCATCCTGTCAAAATAATGTCAGCTTATGAGCAGAGAGGGGAAGAGTTATGCCTGCTTCCTGCAGCAGCCCTGAATGGCTGCTCTTCCCCAGGAGACTGGCAAGCAGGGAAGCCAACCTATCAGAGGGGGTTTCCCCCCAGAAAGGGCTGAAACTTGCAAGAAGGCTGCAGCTTCTCATGCTATTGAAAGTCTGACTCTAGCCTCAGCCAAAATCACCTAGTTCTTCACGAGAATTGGCAGTGCAGACCATTATGTTCCAGATTTTTGTAATCAGTTTACTCAAATTATAAAAACATTCAATAGCGAAAGATAAATTTAGTCAAAAAAACTTTTGCTATGATTTACCATGTTTACATGGTCATTTCTACTCTGTGACAATCCGTTGTACTAAAATATATATTTTGGGTTGTTTTGTTTTGTTTTTTTAATTTTACATGAATTTAAAAAACCTTCCTGAGCAAAATTGTGACAGCTATCTTAATTCTGTGAACACGTCATAGGACACTGTTGATAAAAACAATCACAATACAGTCAAACCTAGTATTGTATGAAATACAGTGCCTGGTAAAATGATCCTTAAGAAATCTTATGAGTCCCTTTATGCACTCACTTATATACACAACCATCCGATGTTTAACAACGTAAAAGTGAAAGAGAGCTCTGGTAATACTTTAACCCTTCAGGCCTGATACTTTTCCAGCTCAAACTTTAAAAAAAACTGCACAAATGTAAAGGCAATAATGTTTTACCTGTGTATGACATTTTCAAAAGGTCTTAGTTATAGTAGTATTTTACCATAGCACGTAGGAGCCCTAGTCATAGACCAAGACCCTATTATGCTAGGTGCTGTACTACACAGCCCCAATGAGCTTACAATCTCAGTATAAGGCCTTGTCTACACTACAGAGTTTTGTCGACAAAAGTTATGCCGCTTTAATTAAAGCACTTTAATTAAATAGCTGTTGCATATCCACACTATGCTCCTTGTGTCGGCAGAGCACATCCACACTTGCAACTCTTGCATCAACACAGAGAGCAGTGCACTGTGGGTAGCTATCCCACTGTGCAACTGGCCACAGGGTGCTTTGGGAAGGGCTTGCAATGCCTCATAGGGCAGGTACAGTGTCACATGATGCAGGTTTCTCAATCCCTCCTTCCATGGTCTTCCATGAGGGGTGCATGCCTGCAGAGCGGTCACAGAGGGCATTGTGGGATACTGGGGGAGGCCAGTTATGTCAGTATAACAAACGGCAGCATCTACACCGACGCTGTCGTTTTAACTTTGCCGCAAAAAGCTTTATGTCTCTTGTTGAGCTGGTTTTATTTTGTCAGCAAAACAGCGGAGTTTTGCTGCCAAAAGTAGCTTTGTAAAAGCTGCCTTTTGCTAACAAAATTGTGAAGTGTTGACAAGGCCGAAGACAAGAGAAAACAGATGGATACAGACAGGGGTGTACAAGGAAACAATGAGACAATACTGGTCAGCATAATAGGCAGTGATCTCTGAACACCAGCAGCCTTGTCAATTTTTTTGTAGGTCTCATAGCAAAAGAGTTTTGAGGACGCATAATATAGTAGCTTTGCTGATGTTCATAGGGAGTCCCACCCAAGACTGTGGGGCAACATGGGAAAAAGCAAAAAGGCACTTGTTAAGTTTTCAAACAAGTGGGCAATGGAAGCTGGCATCATCACTTTCAGAGTGGATTAAGATAAATAACTTGTTCCAGAAAAAAAAAAAGTGTCCACAGATGGAGTTATTCTGAATAACTACTGCACTTTCGGTTCAGACCCTACCTTAATTAATTTTCAAGTTTAGACAAGCCCTGAGCTGTGTGGGTGTATAATTCTTTTTGGTTTTGTTGTGTTTTTGAATAGGTTATTTCTCTCAGGGATAATACTGACTAGCTGAACTGATTCAAGTTGTCCCAATTCCATTTCTACATATCTGCTTCTCTTCCACTCTCATGGGCTTATTACATACTACTGGACTGCAGATAATGTTATTTATTTCTCATATTATGGACACTAATCCAGAGGACCCAATCAATATATGGGCCCCACAGTGCTACACAAACACAAAAGAAAAATGTCGTTGGCCTGAAAATCTTACAATCTAATTTAAGCAATAAGTGGGTGAAAGAAGCAGAGGAAAGTGAAAAGGGGTGGCTCTCTTAACACTGATAGGAATGTGTTATTTATACCAGCCACTAGATATGTGCATATATGGGATAAATTGAAAATCTGAGTTTTAGTGCTATAAAATGCTGGCGAATAAATCAAAGTAGATTGATCTTCAAAAGCTGCTCCCATTGACTTTCATTAAAATCAAAAAGGAACTTCTTTGAAAATCAGGTCACTTCTATTTATGTACATAAACATTGATTCTGGTACCTAACTTCAGGCACTTGTGTTTGAAAGTTTTGATCTCAGTTTGTCATCAGATGCTATCCTGTATTGGTTAGACCCTGTAAAACCACAAAGTTCCTGGACACAGAACTTAAGAGAATCTACTTTGAAATACAGATACATAATAAGTGATAGAACTTTGAACGCCCTTTGAACTGAAGAAATAGAAAGTGGATCACTAATAGGGCTTTATAGGAAAAATTTACTTACTTTGACTGAGTAAGTAATATTAAATGGGCTTACTCTTTCAGCCTAATTGACCAGGAAGAATACATTAAAACAGTACAGTGAGTATTTCTGAGAATAATGGATTTTGGCTTACCTGTATTAACAAGCAGCTTGAAATTTTACAGAATCCTCTGCTAGACGTAAGTAACTTTAGCTACCCGGTTCTGAAATGTTAACTTTAATATTACTGAGAAAATAAAGAAAAACAAAAAAGTGAAGTATGTACTGATGTAGTGATTTTTCCCCCATAAAGAGCTAATCATTTGCAGATACAGGAAAGTTGAACAACAAAACAAAACAAAAACACGCTTTTCCCAGAGTTTTTATCATTGGTGAACAGTTGCCCTCAAATGGATAAAATAGAGCATTGCAACATTGTAAAATACAACCTCGCCAATTTTTTATTTTTTTTCTCTCTCTCTCACACACACACATACACACACACACACACACACACACATACACATCCCACCTCCCTCCCTCCCTTCCCATTTGCAATTCGGAGCTATTTTGTTGTATACTTAGTGAGCTATAAGAGAATTCTGGAAAGCCTTAGATTTGTCTGACTGGACATTATACAGAAGTCTTATTCCTTGTCCACCACTCATTCATCTCCTTACAGATGTACAAGAACCAGTCTTTTGACTTTGCTGAGAACAATTCCTGAGTGGAAACCAGCTTTTCATCAGCCAAGCTACCAGTAAGGCTTTCCTACACTAGAAAGTTGTAATGTTTTAAATCTATATAGCTAATGTGGTACCACTCCCACAGTTATGTTGGTATGAAGGTGCTTTATACCAGTATAGCTTGTTTCCGTATAGGCAGGGAAATAGGTAAACTGCTTCCACACTAGAGGAATGGTTAACACCCACCCACAACTGGCATAGTTATACTGTACAAAACCTGTGTGTAGGCCAAGGATAAGTAATGGAATGATCATATAAGCAGTCAAAAAAAATTAAGTCCCCCTCCCAACACCTAAGGAAAACTATAAGAAAACAGAATAATGACCAGATAGATACTGAAAACCCTGAATTTTTAGATTAAAATTCTGCACATTTCACCCTTAATCATTATTATGAGACCACTACTGTTAAATCTTTGATGGGAAGCAGGGACATCTTTTGTGCATGCTACTATATTGTACACAGTTATACACACACATACACACAGAAACAAAACTGGAGGGAAGGAAAACTGAGCATATGTTCAAACAAAAATAAACGTTTCCATTTCGTAGTGACCAGTACTCAGTTTGTCAAAAGTAAATGAATGAATGTTCGATAATATTCATTTTTTCTTATTACATCAAGGAAAATACCAGTTACGGTAGTTATTCTTTCCACTTTGTGGTTAACTAATAGACAATTTTAAAGTTTATTCTATTTTATTCTTACATTCTTCTTGAATTTTGCCATCACTAGATGAATATACTATATCATTTGTAACTGGGAAGGGACTTTATAAAAAGAATTTAATTATTTTAAATCCACAGATCTTCTAGCTTTACTTTATTTCCCCTTCTTGTTTTTATAAACTATTTTAAAGCACTTGTCTTCATTCCTTCATTAAACATTTCAGGAAGTATTTCAGATATGTAACATAAACCCAACTGCATCGTCTTACATTTTACAAATATTCTAGAAATGTCTGGCCAATCTTTATTGGCTATAACATGATTTGTCTGATGATTAAGTTTAACTCTTTGGTCTGTTCAGGGTTCCACCAGCTGTTAAAAAGAACTCCTACAGTTGTTATCCAAGAATTCAGTTGCTGATTACTTATTTATGCTGTGATTGCTCCGTAAAAGAAAACTAAAACAAGCTAAAACAGGTAGACTGGTCATTCAAAACATTATAACAATGGGTTAAGAGGTCAAATCCCTAACATTTGGGGGAGGGAAATGTGAACTTAACAGGAAAAGAAGAATTAATATTCTGTAATATTAACTGTACACACCAAAAATTAAACTTTATGATCATTATGCTACTTTAATATTTAAACAATTTATATGATTTCCAATGAGAAACTACCCATGTATGCATTCAAGATTCCCAAGACAATACTGAAAATCTTTAATAGGGCATATCAATGTTCATTAGGAAGGGCTACTAAAAAGTAGGGCTGTCAAGTGATTAAAAAAAATAATTGTGATTAATCGCGCTGTTAATAACAGAATACCATTAATTTAAATATTTGTGGATGTTTTCTACATTATCAAATATATTGGTTTCAATTACAACACAGAATACAAAGTGTACAGTGCTCACTTTATTTTTTTTTTATTACAAGTATTTGCACTGTAAAAAACAAAAGAAATGGTATTTTTCAATTCACTTAATACAAGTACCGTAGTGCAATCTCTTCATCATGAAAGTTGAACTTACAAATGTAGAATTAGGTACAAAAAAACAGCGTTCAAAAATAAAACTACGATTTCCCCCACTCTTCTCACTATAAAATTCAACCCTAAAAAGGCCTTAAAAGGATGAAAATAAATAGTTAATGTCAATCTCAATATGTGTCGTTCAATAACTCTTTGGTGGTATAACTTGCTGTCCCGCCACTTTCCATTCAGACTAAAGAAATATTTCTTATATAAAATAAGACAATACACGAAGGCCCTCACTTGCACAGTTCCATCCATTTCTGGAGTTTAACCACTGCCAAAATGGAAGGCTGAACATGTAACTAGCATTAAATTTCAGGTTTATTAACATGTATAAAGAAAATAACTCATTTTGTTGCTAGAGACCTTAAATACAAGACCACTAAATTTTTCTTATTACAACTATAAAATACATATAAAACCTAACAAATGTAATATAACCAATTGTTACACTGGCATTCACATGAGAGTGACAAATTAAGCTACATAATCCTTCTCAGCTGGTTAATAGCATACTGCAAAGGGGTGTGAGGCTATTAATAATAGCTCAAAATATGCAAAGTAAAGAATGTCTGGGTTACAGAAAAAAGCAGGTAGCCCAAGAAAGGGCTGACATTCTGGGCTGTCCCAGGCTTTTACCACCTTCCCCTTGATTATATTTTCATATAAACTCTTGCTTTCTTTCATTTGTTCAAGCGTCATTCATTCCTACAAAGTACAATAGTTACCTCTTAAGTAAAAGAAAAAAAAGACTAAAATCTACTTTTGAGTTAATTGGTAACACTTCAAGGAATCCAATGAGACATGTTACTAGGAGTCGCTTCTACATTTCTCCTCCTTACGCCTTATAAACTTTGACAGATTATGGATGATAGTTCAGGCTCCCCAGAGCACAGGAGTCCTGAGTGTATTTGATGGCTGATTTGTGTAATAGTAACAGCAGCTTTTTAAAAAGAAGTTTGGCCTCCATACTTGTGGACAAGTACTTCTGCCTGTAGTCAAAAATGATGTAGCAGGGTGAAAGCCCCAAACCAGTCTTTCAGAACAGCCTAATTTTTGATAAAGTCCAGACTTGAACAGAAGAAGAAGAATCACTCTTGGCTGGAACAATGAGTTTCAGACCCAAAAATCGAACACCCGAGACAGCTACCATTTAATTATCACTTTATAATTATTCCTTTCATCTTCAGGGTTACACTTTACTCAGACTTTCTAATGAAGGTAAAGTACTATATATTTTTTTAAATTATATTTGACTGAGGGACAATTGGATAGCTCATGAAATTAGTCAAGAGGGGATTCAGCACATGTCACCTCTGAGTAAATAGTTAACCATATTCAGGTCAGCAGCAACCAAAAGTAGTTTTCATCAGAGGCATATTCTGTAGTCTAAGTGAAGTGAACGGGTCGTCTCAGTCCAGTTCAAAATGTTAGTGTGATTCCAAAGGCTGGACTATATAGGAAAAAAAAATAAGACTGTTACTTCCTCACAGCTAACAGTATTACTATTTTACTTCAAGTGGCAGTGTCTTTGTGTCGAAAATTATGGGTTTCAGCACTGCTGATAATCTATGGTGCGTCTATATCTATATCACCAAGTATTTGTAACACTGTCCATTTTGGCAGAAAGAGACCATGGACTGAGTGGGTATGATAAAATTTATTAAGTGTTAACAAAATGATATTTCCATGTCACAGATGAGAACAACAGCCACTGATTCCAAAAACTGAACAACCCTATAATTCAGAATTTGCTTGTTTAGTTTTATGTAAGACATGGGCAGGTAATGAAGTTTGGCTGAGAAAGTCACAGCTTTTGATAAGCCAAGACTAAATATACGAGTTAAGTAAAGACAAGTGACATCTTACATAGAGAAAAAGAGCTGCTATACTGTCAGGTTTGGACGTATTCAACATGGGTGGGAGATCTCTCAATTCCATCAGTAATCATATCATTAATTCCATGCTCTGTCACAAGCTCTTCCAGTGACCAACTGAAGAAACTTAAAGAGGAAGATGGGGGAGCAGAGAAGGAAGAAGGTGGAGACAAGGAAGGGTGGGTTTAATTACAACCATTTCCAACTAACCATGAGAACTGGGAGTAAGAACAGCATCAGTGCCTGATAGAAGTATGTTCTGTGCTTTCCACCAGCAGATTCATGGAATGTATAGCTAATGTCCTTTCTGTGATTGAGAACTAGTGGGACCCATCTGTGAGTTAGCCAATTTAAAAAAACCTAACAGTGTATTTAAAAAATAAAAAATATACATACATACATACATATACACACACACACAAACAGGGTTTTATATAAAGTCATATATAAACCAAACGTTACTATTTAGTAATCCATATACTACATTATTTACATTACCAGGTTAGGATGAAGTACAAAAATGTTACAATGTTAAAATTAAAATTTTTACAAGTGATCAGGAAAACTGCAATTTGTGAATTGTTTAAATTATCCACACAATTCGAGAAAAGATACGAACAACTGAATTAAGCATATATTTATCCAAAAAACAAGAGGCTTTAATTCACACAGAATAGTTACAAGATTTGTGAGGGGTAAAGTGTTGTACTGGTTTAATATTTCCCATTCTCTCTGTATTTTGATGTACCGGTTGAGGTGGAGGTGAGGGGGAAAGGAAGCTAAACTTGCCCAATTGACTCAGTGGTTAAATGTTCACGTGGGTTTTTGGAATTCACAGCAACAGAATAAATCTATACAGAATGTAAGTGACATCGCAAACTATTCTGGCTTTATTGATCATTAATAGCCGCTGATATAAATAACTTCAGGTACAGCTCAGATACCATATATCACCAAAGAGAACTAACTATGATATTAAATAAAGAGTCAAAATGTTTCTTTCCTCTGTGATACACATTAGCTACTTGTTATCCAAGTATTCCTCTGATTTACCTGGAATAGTTTTGCTTCCAAATATGCAGATTGCATGGCACAGAACTGAAAACCGGTATAAAATGTATACCAAAAGGAAAGTTGTACTATGCATAGTCAAGTTTAAAGAAATGTAAATAATACCACTTACTTACCATTTGTCACATGACAACATATATTCAGATAAACTGGAAAATAAATGTTCACAAAGAGATAGATTTTTATACTATTACTTTTACTTTACTGAAACTGACAACAGTAACAAATATGCCACTGGATAAAATATAGTCCTGATGTAGCCATTAAACATAGCTTTGGCCTTCAAGAACCACCAACCCCCCTGCAAGACAATTCCAAATGCAACAGTTTTGGAAGTATACGTTACCACTTCCATACAAGAAGCAATGAGTTAACCTAATCACATGTTGATTATTGGTTTCATTAAATATATGGATCTGTAAAACAATTACAACTACTAAAAACATAAAGCTAACACGGAATGAATTGTTAGTGATTGTTGATTCTTTGTATAATGCAAACTCACCAGCAAAAGTTTTACTTTCTTCACACTTCGACTGACCATTTGTATTGAGTTTCATAACAAGTAATGTCAATTTAAGCCAAGTCAGAAAAAGAGAAGCAGTTTTAATCCACACTCTGAGAACAACATCCACTGATAAATACAGCTGTATCACTCCAGTCGAGAGATATTTGGGCTAATGATCACATCAGCCAACAGCACCTGCCACATAGCCAAGAACAACATAAGGAACAAATGGCATTTTTAAGTGGGGCAGAGCTCCCAAATGTATTTGTTAGACAAGCCATGTATCACTGTGTACTTCTTAAGCATACTGGAAATATCCTCAGACTCATTTTCATGATTTACATTTATGAATGTTATTACCATATATCTGTATAATTGATAGGTTTAAATAATCTCACTTGAAATGCTTTAAAAAAAGGACAATTGACACACACAATACTGTTTGTATTCATTACAAGACACTGTTTCAGATAATTAAATTAAGATAAATTAGTATTTGAAGACCACTTTATATCAGACTACTCTGCCACAGTAATCCAGGTGGTGATGATACCTTCATTTTTATGTTTCAATAGGGCTCCACATAGGCCCAGGGAATCAACGTAATGGAAGATTCTAATTATTGCCACCTTTTCAATAATATTCCCTTAAAAACTGGAGATTAGAGACAGTGACGATCTGTGAGATTCTGATTCAAGAGATGATTTATTGACAAAAGTTTAAGAGATGTTAGCATTTTGCCTTCTGGAGGAGGTGTTGGCAGTCTCCCCACAAACAGACTAACACATAAGCTAAAGGAAGAACCACACATGCCTGTCTTGAGTGAATCGATTTTCACAAGAAACAGTTGAGTGAGTCTGGCAGTGACGATCAGAGAAAAATAGAATACATACATTTGGGATTCAGGCTTTGTCATCACAGCAAAAAAAGGTGTGGTTTTACAATGTATTAGCTATCTTGATGTAAACTGGTGCAGACGAGGCACTGTAGCTTTTATCTCGATGTAGCTAGTCAAAGTAAACCCCAGGTGGGGGACATAAAGTTAACCTCAACTAACTGCATGGAAGTAAAAACTGCAATATCTTGTCCAGTAGTCTAGTTCAGTGGTTTTCAAAGTTCGGGTCGCGACCTAGTACTGGGTTGCCTTGCTCAGCACCCAGGGACCTTGGTGGCTGGCCAGTAAAAACTAGTAGTCCCTACCTGTTCTGACACTGCGCTGTGCCCCAGAAACAGCCAGCAGCAGGTCTGGCTTTTATTAGGCTTACCAGTTAACCCCGGGGTTCTCAAACTGGGGGTCGGGACCCCTCAGGGTTCGCGAGGTTATTATGTGAGCTGTCAGTCTCCACCCCAAACCCCACTTTGCCTTCAACATTTATAATGGTGTTAAATATATATTAAAAAGTGTTTTTAATTTATAAGGGGGGGCTCTCACTCAGATGCTTGCTACGTGAAAGGGGTCATCACTACAAAAGTTTGAGAACCACTGGGTTAACTAATCTTAACCGTTAACCCCCGGCTGCTGGACGGCCCTGCCAGCCCCCGGCTCCCAGCCCCTGCCGGCCCCCGGAATCCCAGCCCTTCTCCCTTTAATCAGTTAACCATTTAAACAATATCATTTTAATCGTTTAAACAGTTAACTTTTAAAACTATATTTACATCCCTAGGACTTATGTCGGCATAACTGGGGTGACACAGCATCTGTGTAGACACTCCATTACTTACATTGGCTGTTAGCTGCCTTGTTAGGCAGGAACCGTGAAATTGACAAGAAATTTGTGCAGCTAGAGCCCTGCTGTCCCCCCTCCCACCCCCGCACACACACCCCACTCCCCTGGAGAACTGGGCAGCTGGACCCTGCTCCTGGACCCCCAAGCAGCTTCCTCCCCGCTCCGTTCCCCGCCCAGGAACATTAGCTATCTTGTCAATTACATGGTGGGGGAGGGAAGGGGCAAGTCCCCCGGGAGCCTGTAGGGCAGCAGGGAGCTGACAGTGGAGCTGAGAGACCAGGATCTCAACTCCTTACACAGTCCCTCTTAGTATTCCTGGTGAGGACACACACCACCGACCGAAGGAGGGTAGCGTGGACATGCAGCTTCATGGTAATTACTGCAGGGGTTTTAAGTCGACCTAATATTGGTTGACTTAAGTTTCTAGTGTAGATACACCCTCAGTCACTTGTCATTCAACTTTCAAACACTATCTCTGGAAACCATACAGAAAAGCTGAGGACCACAAAAAGGTTAACAGAAAATAGCAGATATTATAGAACAAATGACAATATTTCTTGTAACTGCAAGTGACATATTAATGTAACAGATATAATTAATCGCTAGAGATTTCAAACTTTTTCCTTGAGAGAGCTACTCAGTAGCTAAGTTCTTATGAATCACAGACTATTTCAGGCAGGGATCACCATGAGAGTTACTTGTCATTGCAAAAATCAGAATCCATGCCCCATGAATCAATTAGCACTCTTCCTGCTCCATTTATAGACTTGACAAGACTAGCGAAGCAATGATTCGTACAGGCCTAGCTCTCCCTGTAAGAGGAACTGAAACATAACCCCCACCTTTTAATGCAGAAGGGAGGAGTATATGCCCACCTCAGACAGTAGCAGGCAGGAGATGGGGTCACTTCTTAGCCAGAGTCGTCAACATGTGAAACTTGCTCCCTGGGACCAATTCTTCTTAGAAAGCTGTTTCTATAGGCTATCTCATCCCTAGCCACAGAAAGGGTACATAATCATAATTTTGGAGTTATTTCTTTAATGTGTGTGTGGGGAGAATCTAAAAATACCACCAAAATGCACAGACAAATTGAGAATCAGTAATCCTTTCATAAATATGTTAGTATTTTAAAAGCTACATTTTGGTGATTAGTTTATTGATTTTCCTAAAAACACAGACAATAGAAAGAACAAAAAGGTTAGTTGTTTCCAAATAACGCATGCTTCACAGGTAGGATTACGGCATTGTGAAATTTTACAACTTGTCAAAGTTGCAAGACCTGGCAATACAAACCCAGACAATACTACAAAGAGATAACATATTAGGATGGGGGTAACAGAAATGAAATAGGAGACGACATACATGAATAGAGAGAGGAAGGAAGAAAGGGGTTGAGGGAAAGGAGGGTTATGCGGAATAGAGGTCTGACATTCTTTGAGCCTTCTCAACCTTTTTATCAAAATGTATCTAGAAATGGGGTCCAAATTTCTTCAAATTCATGTAACTGCTCTCTGTGGTGGCAAGCTGTTATTTCTTTAGCTTCTAACTCTGACAGGTCTGAATACCACTGCTCTATTCTGGCCATAAGCCTACTCAGTTTTTGTAAAATCATGCACTTAATGATCACTGAAGCCCTCAAGTACCAAAGTCTTTTTGGCGGAGTTAAACCCAGTTTAACAGGTTAGTAACCTAGGATATAATTTTCGGCTGAGGTTTGGCTGCTGAAACTGAGCACTATCTTAACTCATGTCCTTTGTGTTCCAGAGCTGCCTGATTGTTGGACAGTCCCACAGCATACGCCTCAGGGTTTCTTTTTCTCTGTTACAGCACTAACAAACATCAGAGGATAAGGCCTTTATCTTGTGCAACCTCTATGGAACCTAATACATTTTTAATATTTTTTTTGTTGTATCAAGATTATTAAGAGAGCCACAGATGTTTTTAATGTTACATAATATGCTCTGCCACGGGGATTTTTTTAAATCCCTTTCCCAGAGTTTCACAATGAAGTCCAGGCTAATGAAATTCCTCTTCCTTAACCAAGTATGCATAGTGGACATGGACCTGGCAAGTTCATGAAGCATTTCTAAGGTTCCAAGTAGTTCTGGGGCCTCTGGCAGTCCTAGGGCATTTGGATCAAATTGAGATGTTAGAAAGTGTCGTAATTGTAAGTACTGCCACTAGACTGAGGAAGGCAGGTAATGATGTTGCTTTAGTGTTAAAAGAGGAACAAAGCCCTCATCATGACTTACTGTGAACTCCATATGATGCACTTGGCTCAGCCAGGTCTTCCCAAATTATAGATTTGTCCCCAATATGAAAGTTTAGGTTGCCCCAAATAGATGCTTTTGGATTAGGATGAGGATGAACTTGGGACCTTTTAGGTAGGACAGCCCAGACCCTTCACACAGCCACCACTGCAGGCACCTCATTTTTCCACACCAGACAAAAAGACAAATGGAGGAGACCCACAGGGAAAACTGAATGTCTTAATCGATTTACATCCATGTGATGTAAGGATATTAGCATGGTGGAACCAGTTTGGTATCTGCGATATGATAGAAGCATAACAGTAATTTAATGACAGCTGCACAGCTAAACCAGAATTATTTGAAATTTTAGCAACTAATCTATATACTGTATGAATGAGGAAAGTAGTAAACATTCTATATTTTGACTGGTATTAACCTTCAAGCATACACTAAATTACACTCCAATACAAAATAAAAAATGAAGTTCTACACCTAACAGTTAGGATTATTCTAAACAATACAAGGCTTTAATTATATACCTACTTTAAAACTCAGTTTTTCTTCTAATATTATGTAAGAGTTATCCAAAAATAATTTAACAGTTATGATTACTTAAAAGTAAGTCTGACGTGCAGTTATAAAAATCACTAAATAACTTTGATGTGTAAACAAATCAGTTTTTATTGAATATTATTAGTGCTCATTTCTGTATACAGAGGAAGATCTGTTTGTTGCCCCAAGATACTTATCATTTGCCACTATATTCTACATCAGCCACAAAATTAAGACACCTTACACTGGAAATCAAAATAAAAGTTTAATATCTGTTTGCATTAAAAGAGGGAAAAGAAGAAGTGCACTAATCAGACGGGGGATACAAAAGAGGTATTTAGAAGAACAGACCATATCACCAATGACTTTCAGATTTAAGCAATTCTTAACACCTTTCCTTTTTGACAAACCTTCATTTGATTTACTCAGTTAAGAGTCTGGTTACATCATTGACACAACTGTTGGAAGTCTCAGAGACTAAAGGCATGAAGAATCAACTGATCTCTATTTCCTGTTGGTTGGTCACTTACAAAAAAAGTAAGAAGTAAAAAGTGAGTTGCTCATTTTTATTTATTTTTATACTAAGTATTCGCTCCACTTTGTACTTTTTGTACTCCAGGAAAAAAAAAGATACACATTAAAGTCCTAATACACAAGCCATCTGAAAAATGCTTTAAGCTTAGCACACTTTAAAAAACAAAAAATGCAGGGATAGGTTTCCTTATGTTGGAAAACACCCTTCTGCACAGATTAAAACAAAAGCAGTGTTGTGTGTGACAAACATTTATTTCTGGGTTAAAAATGGTACTTTTAATTGTTAGCAGCAATGCAGAGGAAAACCCATTTATCAAGACACATTAAACAGCTTCCAGCAGAAAGCACAGTCATAAAGCGTCTGATTGTGCCCTCTGGTGTTCAAAAGCATAACAAATAGAAAGTAATGTTAAAATAATACACACATACTGCAAACATTTAAAGAGTTGGCTTCCTTGATTATGTCTACTTCTTGTACATAACCAATTTCTCAGGGATCATTATTTCTGTAATTAATCCTTGATTCCCCATCTCGCCACAAAGATTTTAGTTTTTCCTTTTGATTTTCTACCAATATCTGGAGTGTCACACAACAGATCCCACATACACACCACACCCACAGTACTTTTCACTACAACAGATGACTAATTTTGTTTCTTGTTATAAAAAGAATTCTATACATCCACAAAAATCCTGCAAAAGTACTGAAAATAACTCAGTCAGAATTTCACATCAGCATAGCAGATGTTTAATTTCATTCACAAGCTTTCTGTACCATCTTGAAACTAACAGCCTCTCCATTATAGGATCATTTTGTCTGACCAGCAAATACACCACTACCTCGATATAACGCGACCTGATATAACACGAATTCGAATATAACGTGGTAAAGCAGTGCTCTAGGGGAGCGGGGCTGCGCACTCCGGTGGATCAAAGCAAGTTCAACATAACGCAGTTTCACCTATAACACGGTAAGATTTTTTTGCTCCCGAGGACAGCATTATATCAAGGTAGAAGTTTACAACCAAGGTCTCCATAGGCTTGAGTCTCTTTAGGGCTGAATGAAATCTTTGCAAGCTTTGTTCAAAGTTTCTAAGGCAGATATTTAAACTCTGAGGGCTGGGAGGTGATCCTCAGCTGGTGCAAATTATCACAGCTCTATTCCAAGTCACTAGTGCTACAATTTACACCAGCTGAGAATCTGCCCTGAGATTATTTAAAAATCTATCCTATCAACCTCTAGTCAGATTAAGTGTGGCCATTTCAAGTGCAGGAGTCCATAACTGTAGGGACTTCAATGTTTCCCTGAACGAAACCTCTAGAAGAATAGAAAACTCTGGTGCCAATCTGGACAATGAATTTCTGTCTGGTCTTCTAAAAACAAAGGAAGAGGAGAGAGTGCACATTTCACTCATTTCCCTCTGTTCCTGGTGTCTGGGGCAATATATGTAGGTTGGCATTAAACAAACAACAAAAAAAGTTTAATCTGAGGATGATCCCACCACAGAAAAATCAACATTTGGTAGTAGAGTCATCCTGCTGAAGAACTACATACATCTGGCTGAGTTAATTCTCCAAGAGAACACTGACCAGAAAACTGCTTGAATAATGGAAGATCAGAATGCACTTTTAACTCCACACAGGAGATGGAGAAGCCAAAATGCATGTATTTGGGATTTACTGGGTTAGACTGATAGTGTACACAGTTATTTGAGCATATCCTTTAGATTCACAAAACACACACACACACACACACACACACAAAATAAAAGTTTTCTAGTATCTTCATGGAGAGTTTCCATCTTGAATCTGTTTTCTCCTTAAATTCTGGAGGCACAAGGAGTAACGAAGATAGAGAAGTCTTGGACATCAATAACTCATTAGAAAGAACACACCCACTGATTTATGTCCTGACAAGCTACCTTAAAACCCAGAATCTGGATATACTCCCAAAGTAGGACTCAATATGTCTATAACAGAGGTGGTCAACCTGTGGCTCCAGAGCCACATGCGGCTCTTCAGAAGTTAATATGCGGCTCCTTGTATAGGCACCGAGTCAAGGGCTGGAGCTACAGGCGCCAACTTTCCAATGTGCTGGGAGGGTGCTCACTGCTCAACCTCTGGCTCTGCCACAGACCCTGCCCCCACCCCACCCCTTCCCTCCCCTGAGCCTGCCATGCCCTTGTTTCTCCCCCCTCCCACCCTTCTGCACGCCACAAAACAACTGATCGGGAGTTGCGGGGAGGGAGGAGGAGATGCTGATCAGTGGGGCTGCTGGTGGACAGGGGGTGCTGGGAGCGGGGTGTGGAAGCTTTGATGGGGGGCTGCTGACGTATTACTGTGGCTCTTTGGCAACGTACATTGGTAAATTCTGGCTCCTTTTCAGGCTCCAGTTGGCCACCCAGGTCTATAAAAATAGTAATCCATTCTCTGAACTTTGTCGTTGCATTTGATAGAAACATCTTGACCACTTTAATAATGAAGCAAACCCTCAACTATATTAATTTCTGGAAGGAAGTCAAAGTGTTCTTCATGGCTGCTGACTCACCCATGTCCCCATATTCTTGAATCCTTTCAGTTGTAGACCTGGCTTCTGATTTTTAGGAGTTCACATTAGCCTGTTATCCAAGTACAGGTGCAGACATACACCTTTCTGGTAAAGTGCTGCAGCTAGGATCCCCATTAGCCACCCTCATGTGAAAACCTCAATACTGTGGAAACTCAGGCACATTTTGATGAGAAGGAAGACCAGGAAAGTTGAAATAAGCATCTGATGATCTGCCGGGCCTATGAACAACTCTCCTAGGAAAACTTCCAGCAAGCCAAACCATGAAACTGCTGTTATGTGAAAGGAAGGTCTTGACAAGAGCTTGATCACTTCTTTAATATCCAGTAGTAGATGACAGCTTCCTGTCACTCGAGTCTATAGAGTAGATGGGATAGGTTTCCATTTCGTAAAAGGCAGGGAGAGAAAACACAACTGCTTGCTGTCTAACAATTCCCCAGCTCTCTGAAGGCTTATCTACCTGGATTTCAAAATTTGAGTCCTTTTGCATCCCACAGGATGGGGAAGAACAGCCAACAATGCTGTTTGGAACTCTATCCCTGCAAAAGAGTAGTGCTGGGCAAAATCTCCACTTACATGGGCATATGAGAAATGGCTACTGAAGTTCCATTTGGAAAAGAAATAAAATGACACCAAAATTCAAGCTGATATCTGCCTTCAAAAGGAAGGGCATGCCCCTCAATGTAGAGAGGCTGCCATTCACCTGCCTCCCTCTCAACAACCTGGGAACAATTTCCTGTGGCTCAAGAACCAAACCTTGTGCCAGGAACCTTAATTCACTGCACTACTGAACTCAAACAGGAGTCTTAAAGTGGGGTCACCGTACAGCCATAGTCATCCTGTGATGGTGTTTTCTCAGGATTGGGAACAGACAGAGAAACTACACGTCTTGCTCACTGGACCTGCCTTGGGTTTTTTTTTTTGTAGAGACCCACATCTCCTCCAACACCTCCTACCTTCGGCATACAGGAGTTTATTTTCTGTTTTCCCTCATGGAGATTTGTGACAATATTTGGTAGAATTAGGCTGACTGATCTCAGCTGTCTGAACAGTCAATTTTTTTTCACAACATAGATCACATTAAGTAAGTGTATGAAGAACCAATTTCCCTCCCATTCACAATCATATAGACCACCTCCTTTACTCACTGCAATTTCACAACATCCCTGTGAAACTACAGCAATTGCTTATATGGAAGAGTAATATTAGGAGCAAGCATAACTAGACCTTAGGTGGCAAGCATACCTAAGATACATTATATCTTTACGTGGGAATCTTGAGGAGCTTCCCTTAATGTCACAGGATCCCGCAAGACAAGAAAAACAAAACAAAACAAAATAAAACAAAAAAAATCAGGTTAGAGACTTCACTCAGCAGTTTAAGTTAAAAGAAAGGGAACAGAAATTAAAAAGATTTAAAAAAGAGGTATGACAGTTAACATGAGCTGAACAATACTGGTTTTAGTATATTGGTAGTAGTATATTGGGTGCTACTTGTTATCTTTGTAGAAAGAAAAACATTGCACATGTTGCCTACGCTGCTACAGAAGACAGGACCAACCTAGTAGTTGTTCTGGATTAGTGGATGTACGCTCCTGAGATTAGCTGTAATAAACTGCATTCATAATCAAACAGATGCCATAACTAGTATATAATATAAGTGTAACTTTACATGTTTTCTGATATACTTAGGAAGGAAAGAGTTCTACAATAGTCTTAAGACTTAAAAAAAAAAAAAAAAAAAAAAAAAAAAAAAAAGCTCCCTGGGGCAAGCAAATAGTGGTAGTTAGTAGAGAATGACCAGACATACTTTTATATGAGCTTCTGGACAAAGGAGGTAATGAATCTTTTAAATGCTGGAAAATTAACAGAAATTCTCTGCTGCATTACCAATGGCACAATGAGAAAGCTTACCACTCCAGTAGAGATTTAAAAAAAAATAAAGATCCCATTACTGCAAAACCAAAACCAAATATACTTTCTAAGTTTCACCTAAAACCAGAAAGAAACTTACGGCTGATTCTTAGACCGTATGCAGCAGATTCCACACATTATTTCTACTGAAGGTGGTGGTAAAAAACAAGTTAAATTAATGTACAGATCCAAATAAGGGGCTAGGTAATCTGAACAGAAGCAGTAAATAATCAGACACTAATGAGCCCAGAAAAGCATACGTGAAGATGTAAAAATATATCATTTTAACTTTTTGAGACTATTTGGATGAAAAAGTAATCTGACTTGAATGGTATTCTTTTCACATGATATACCATTTGATTTCAATTTACAATAGTCAGAGCTAGAAATCATACTTACTAGTGTTAATAAGAGTCCACATATACTGTGCTTGTCTCAAAAATTCTATTACATATAAGCATGTCAATTTTTTTAGTCTTCGGTAACCCTGCTTCAGATAGTAATTGTTCATGCTCCGTCATTAACTGAGTGCACAACATTTAACTTTATGCAGGATTTCTGCAGTATTTCTTTACACAGAAGATGTTTGTATTTTTAAACTTAGATGATTTAAAAACAGGTTAGTCAAAATGAATTTTTCTTGTTGTGCTGTTCTAGTCTTAATAATGGAATCAAAATGCAAAGTGGCTATCAGCCAATACAGAAAAAATCCTAACTATGCATGCTTTCCAAACACCAGAATCTTATTTACATCAAATGTGCCTTGTTTAAAACATAATAAAAATTGTATTCATTATGAAAAAAATGAAAAAGAAGCAAAAGTAAAGACCATTAACCACTATCTCTTGCTCTGTGTGCATGCATTTATATTGACTATTGTTGTTTACATAGTTGTATTACGAATTCTGAACTTACTGATCCAGCAAGTTTAAATGCTTTTTGGGTGCAAAATGGTTGAGTATAGGTAGTTATGGCATTCCTCATCACACTACACTGGTTGGGAAAAAAGCATCACAGCAGAAGAATTAGTGGTTGTAAGACTAACAGAGCCAAGAAAATCTGACAAAACTTGGCAATGATATGCTAGTGTTTCCATTCCGACATCTTTTTAAATGGGATTTCTTCAGAGATATATGATTCAACATTTAGGACAGCTAACATCGTACATGTAAAATTCCATTATTTCCTTAAAAAAACAACCTAGAAAGATCCTTATAACAACTTTTGAAATCAAGCATCTTAATCAACACAATAGATATAAAACTTAAACATATGGGAGATTTAGATTCTAACTACCACTACCTGAAATGTACTACTGCAAATTTGGAAAACCAATGGTGTCCGTATGTCTGCACAAGTGTAGTTGCATAGATTCTGGTACAGTATTTCTATCAATATGCTTATACTGATGCATTTGACATTAAAATAAGACCATCACCTTGAAATTAAGTAGTGGATTTGAAGAGACACTGCCAAATTGATATTTTCAAGATAATAAACAATGTTTAAAATTCAGTTTTCTGACAATGTACCCTTTAAATAATACATATAATTTATTTATTTATTGAGGGAGTAAAAGGAGTTTCTCTTCCTGCTGTTGATATTTAGAAGAATCGTTGGGCAGGCCCAAGAGCAACACCATTCATGGTTATAGCCACTCTCCTCCAATCTCTTTCTCTATCCACATTACTGTTTGTGGCTGTTTTAAGTTCACTTTTGCTGCTGTTAAGATTAGTAAACTCCCTTTTGAAGAGCCTGGGAAATGACTTGCACCACCACCAAAAAGTGAAACCGATAACACAAAAAACTTTTAAAAGCAAAGAATATTATCTTTTAAAGCTTTTTCAGTCTTTCAATAACCTGAGGGTTAGCCTATAAGGGGATCTAGTCCACAGCAAGCCTGGGTGTGAATCTACAGTGCATCAACTTGCTGTGCACCAAGCAGCCATGTGGAACCTGTTCCTGAGTGCACTCTGATCTACTGCTATTCGACCTTCATGCTAAGGAAATTTTAGTGCATGACAATAAAGTCCATGCGGCCACTTAGTGTACGGCAGGTTGATGAACTGTAGATTCACACCCAGGCTTGCTGCACACTAAGTCTCATGTACAGAAAAGCCCATAGAGGCTACTTGTAAACTCAACATTTTCAGACAGAAGAATGATTTTTTTTAAGTTGATAATAACCTTTTAAATTATTAAATGTGATTTCCTTATTCTTCACAAACTCCACAGTGCCATATGATGACTTTATATTTGAACTATTATTTTTTCACCTATATTTAGCCAAGGAAGTCACTTGAAGCTGTCTAGGATGAGGAGTTGAACATTCTCCCATTTCCTGTCTCTAATTTAAAGTGCATATGTCCAGTCCCTTGGAACGATGCCTTTTGATACAAGAAGCTCTCATGCTTCCTTTGAGAAGGAAAATGTCACAAATGGTTCCTTAGTGCATTTTAGGGAGATTGTAGGATTATAATATGAAAGAAGTTAAGAATGCTGTTCTATCGAATATATAAAGCTTTGTTTCTGAAGGATAGTTAAGCGATGGAACAGATTATCAAGGAAGGTTGTGGAATCATCATCACTGGGAGTTTTTAAGAACAAATTAAACAAGCCTTTCCGAGATAGTCGAGGTATACTTAATCCTGCCTCAGCATGGGGGAGGGACTAGATGGCCTCTTGAGGTCCCTTCCAGACTTCTATTTCTATATCAGTCTATGAACAGCTTTATTTATTTATATCAAATATGTGTAAAGAGTTTTATTATTAGTAGGTGAGACTTAGTATATTAAGAATCAATGTATTCCCAAAAGTGTATTGTTCTAGCAGATAACATACTCAAATCAGTAAAAGATTTCAGAGTAAATTAGATGTGCAACTTATTTTCTAATCCTGAGTAACCAACATCTTAAGTACAAAATAGAAAAATTAAATTAAGTTGCTCACCTTTGACTTTATGTAGAATTGAGATGACTGGTGTATGGGCAAATCCATGATACTATTTGAATTTGTGACACTATTACTGTTAGTGTGTTCATCTTCTCTGCTGCTGTCATCAGACTGATCAAAATCATCACTCTCCTGGTCCATTTCCTCCTCTTCTTCCACCTCCTCCTCTTGTTCACCACCATGTTCTTCCTCTTCCTCCTCCTCATGGTTACCAGTGGATTCTTCATCCACTGCAATAAGCCTATTGTTGTTTTCTTCTAACTGTTCTTGCTGGGATTCAATTCTGTCATCAAGTCCAGACTCTGCTACACCTATTTCCCCATTCCTTGCAATGTGCTCCTCCTCTTGTTGTCGTAACTGCTGCTGCTGCTCCTCCTCCACAACTCGATTCATCTGCTCCTCATCTACTTGGCTTGAGGAAGCATTACCTCGAAGAGACGCTCCAGTTCGTCGCCTCTTGCTGCCCACAGACAGCAGTTCCTGATTCATTTCCAAAAGCCAGCTTGCTACTTCTTGGACCTTGGCTAGACTATCTGATGATGCAAATGCTTTCACATTCTAAGGAGACAAAGAAAATTTGGAGAATGATTAAAAAAAAAGTTTGATTTTATTAAATCATTATTTTATTAATTATATAATTGGCTTATTTCTGACATTTTAAAATTCCAACTACAAATTAGCAACGGAGAATTTATATGTGAACAAAAAAACCTGTCAGTAGCACAGTACAACAACATTCTAAAAAGACAACTGTACACCAGGAAAAAGTTCAGTTGGGTTGTTAAATATGACATTGTAGGTAGCATCATGAATATTGGTAGCAAGGCAAAGAAGTGTTTTTGCTGACAATAAAAAAAATTCAGCCTCAGGCAGACACTTGGAAAGGAAAATTTTAGCCCAAGGCAGTCAAGTTTGGCACAGTTGCAAGCAACCAAAAACAGAGTCTTATAATGGAAAGTGTTTGGCAACCTTAACCATAGGTCTTATCATTCGAGCTACCTATAAACTACATGGCTATCTCATCTAAGACATATTTTCCACATCTAAAGTCACTCGTGGAGCTTTTTTACAACACCCATTAATGGTCTCAGTAGCAACACACAACAGTAACACTATCTTCCTACCCATATTCTGTATCACCCTGTTTATACATCCAATAATCATATTAACCCTTTTAGTGACATCACAATGGGAACTCATGTTCCATTGGTTATCTAGTATTATCCCATAGTCACTGCTTTCCAAGACACTACTATGTAGTCTTTGTTTTTCTTATGTATGACCTTGTATTTTGCTGTAGTTCCCACACACACAAAAAAGCAGTTGGATTGTCCAGTATACAAAGCCATCCAGTTCATTCTATAACATACATTACTATTTACCACTCTGACCCCTGTGTAATCAGCAAACTTTATCAGCAATGATTTTATATTTTTTCCCTTGAAAACTGATTTTAAAAAATTCAACAGAGTTGGGCAGGGAACAGATCCTTGAAGGATCCCACTAAAAACATGCACGCTTGTGGTGTGCTCCATTAACATTGCAATATTATTATTTATATTATGCTAGTAACAATAGAACCAGGTCGAGGAGGATGGAGTACTGGTTCTGAGCTTTGGCTTGGAAGAGGTAAAGACATTGACAAGAGCATTTTCAGTGGAGTGCCAGGGGCACAAGCCAGATTGTACAGATGGAGAAGAACTCCCACATTGACGGTACACAGCATATTTAATGAGTTTAGAGATTAAAAGAAAAAGAGAAATGGGGTGATAGTTAGAGAGGCAAATGGGGTAAAGGATTTTTTTTTTTTTGCTGTCTTTTTTTTTCCCTTTATTTTTTAAGATAAGAGAGAACATGTTTGGATTGTGAAGGAAAGAGACAGGGGAGAGTGAGAAGTTGGGAAGAGTAAGGTAGAGATGAGAGTGCACACAAGGGAGATCAAGGAGGAGAGTAGATGAGAAACTCCAGTCTCTATGATAGGAGAGATGGAGAAAGTTGTAGAAGAAGGAAAAGAAGGCAAATCAAGGGGAGACAAAAGATCACATCATACTTTGTCAAATTTCTCTTGGAAGAAGTCAGCAAGATCTTGTGCAGAAAGAGAAGTGGAGGCAGAAGAAGGGAAGAATTTAAGGAGTGAATCACAGGTGACAAATAGGTGGCTGGGACCGAGGACATGGGATTCAATTAAGATGGAGAAGCAGAGTTGTTTAGCTAGGATGATAGCAGAACGGAAGTAGGAGAGAACCAACCTTTAGTGGAGGAAGTCAGTTTGATAATGGGATTTCTGCTAGGAATGCTACACAGCACAAGAACAGAGGAATCAGATGTTGGGAGTGACCCAGGGCTGGGGGTTAGCAAAGCTGTACCTTCTAATGGGAGAGAGGGGCAAAAAAGTCAAGAGTGAAGGAGAGTAAAGAACGGAGAGAATCAACAATTGTATCAGTGGAAGTAAGGACAAAGAGGAGAGAGCTGAGAGCAGATAAGAAGTCTGCAATACTGATGGACCAGAAGTCATAGAAACGCAGAGTCAGAGGGCTGACAGGCAATGCTGAAAAAGACCAGAGGGAACTCAGCAACAGAGAGATCAGAGAGAGAGAGATAGGTGCTTGGTGAAGACCAAGTCCAGTGAATGGCCCTTTTGGCAAGTGAGAGTGAACTAGGTCTGCAGGACTAACGAAGAGTTGAGCAAGAGGAAACAGGCAGCTAAGGAGTCAGGGATGGATCATCATTATGGAAGCTGAAGTCACAGAGGATGAGAGTGGGAGACCATAAGGAGAGGAGGGCTGAGGGGGAGGAGCTGGGTGGATGGTAGATGACAGCAACATAGAGGGGAAGAGGAGAGAAAAGTCTGAGGCAGTGCTGTTCAAAAGAAGAAAGAGTGGTAAGGGGGAGAAGAATCAAGTGATGTTGAATCCACCACATCCTTAGGTATTTACAGATAATTTGGTGTTTAAAGTACAATAGACATACAAGTAAAATGACAAGATGTTTGCAAAAGAGTTTAATTTGTTCAGCAGTTGTTGGCAGTTGAATTGGCAGGGGCTTCAGGTATATCAGTTAACATACAACTGTATTTCAGTTTAAGCCAGGGTGTGCACTTTGTTATGATGCTGCACAGTTAGAATGTTTTCCTGCATCACTCAAAAAATGACACTCTAAACTCAAGAAATAGATTTCAAAAATAATCAACATTTGTTAGGAATGCATTTGTTATGAACACATTTAAATGCCTTATTTCAGTAATAAACCGTCAACTGATGACTACTAAACTATGTATTACCGGGACCTACACAATGAATGAGAAGACACACATTCACCAGAAATGTCTTTCCTAATAGAAGGTATTAATCTGTAATTAACCATATCCTTTTGCCTCTTAGCTTTTGCTAGTGTCATAGATTTTAAGCCTAGAGAGAACCATTATGATCACCTAGTCTGACATCCACAACAGAAGCCCAAGAGCCTCACCCAAAAGTGCTTTGTAACCAGTGCCAGGTTTCAACCCTTTTCCAGGAGTGTAGTAAGTGAGGTGGGAGACATACATGCAATTACACGACACAGGGCAATTTGCATGGCAAAACTGTGTCCCCCTAACAGAATTTCAAGTGAAATGTTCTACTAGACAACTGTGATTTTTCAGCAATCCAAGAGCTGAAGAAAGAGACACTTAGTAAGAAGGAATGCTTCAGCATACTGTAAGTCCCTGAACTCTCACTGGGTGGTGAGAATGCAGTTAATTTTAATATGGTAAATAACAATGAATTTTAATTGTGTTATTAATAAAAACATTTAGTATACTATCAGTACTTTACACTATAATCTGTATTATGTACCTATCTGAACCCAACACAAAATGGTTTAAGAAATATTTTCTCTGAAATCTAGACTTTGTTCTGTTATTTTAAAGAAATGATGCAAAACAGGGATAATATGCTAGTATAACACATTTTCATAGGGCACAGGTATTTAATTGAATATTCTGAATTGTGTAAACCAAATCTCTATACAACTATACTGTATAGCAAATATTGTATGTTTGCAATTTTTTTTTAATTATGCTTAAAACTATGAAGTTCTTAGAGTTTTGACTACCACCAGATCTTTCTGTATTATATGGAAACAATAAAAACAATACTACTAATAATGTAGTATAATCAAAACTATATTCAAAAGGAAATCTGTTCACTAAATTCTCATCTCACTCCACTAGAGGGAGATTCCTTCTGGGCATCAAGTCACAGTTACTACTGGAGCCACTTAAAGCAGATTATAATCAAGTTTTAACAATACATTATCTATGAATAAATACAGAATGTTACTTTCCTCTTAATTCCTTATTTCTCTGTCCTATTAATTTTACCAGATGTTTAGATTAAAAACCTAAACAATGTATATCACATTCTAAAATCAAAATTGACAGCTATGTTTCACACCAAAATCAATAAAATGAACTGATTTACTTGTAATTTGTATTTTCTTAAATTTGTGGATTAATTCAAGATGACATTTTGTCAAATGTTCACTCTAAATCTGCTCTTCTTTCTACTGTTCATTATATCCAACAGCATCTAAAAAAAATATTTTTAATTGTTTACCAATCTAAACATTTTCAGACACAAAAAAGGAATACCAAATCTGTAAATTATGAAAATGGAGATATGAATAGATTATAAATGAAACAGTTATAACCTGTTTAGTCCAAATTCTGATTTTAACCCCCCCTCCCCCAGTACTATGTAATTAAGCAAAACAATGTACGCAGCTTACTAACAGCCCCTCTCTTCCCACAAAATGAGCTTCACAGCTTGCCCAACAACCTGGAGGTTCCTCGTGGATCTGAAACAGGGCAGAGTCATCAACACAGAGTCTCTGTATCTCCTCCATGACCCTCTTCCATAGCAGAAAAGCTCCGCTGGAGCCAGATAGGGTTACCAGATAGCAACTGTGAAAAAATGGGAATTCCTTCCAGCCACAGCTGTCCTGAAGACTATCCTCGTCAAGGAGGATCCCAGATTCTGACAACACTCCAGAGAACAAGTAATAACAGTTACCCAGAGAGACAGATTGGGGGAGACAGATTAGTTATTTTCTTAAAGAAAGGTTGATTTTCACTGGTTGGTAATCATTAAATCATGTTCATTTGCAACTAAATATAGCCTTTGCATTAAGTTTGGTGCTTCATTTTGCTAACCAGGTGGATATATTACATCTAAACACATTTATTTAAGCAATTATCCATCTTAAAATATCGTTTCAAAATTCTCAATTTTTAAAATTTTATGATGTTAGAAAATGGGTGAATAATGCATTTCTTATTTACTAGATGATTTTTTTTTTATTTGTGCTTTGTGTCAAGCTCTGGGTGGCAATTCAAAATGTACCAACACACTTTTTTTTTTATAATTAGTTAAATAAAAACTTAAAACATGCTGGATACATAAGAAAAAAGTATACCAAAAAGTTTAACAAAACTTTTTTTTTTCCATTTAAAGCTGACTGATTTATTAAACAAGGAAGTATTATCTGTAGTTAGTGAATTGAGCATATTGTTTCTGTTCACCATATCCTTCCGATTTTAAAACCAGTAGATCCAATCCTCTCACACCTAGTTTTTAGAAGAGGAAAACAAGCTCAAATTGGAAAAGGAAAACAAGCTTTCCTGCTTTTTCAACTCTCAACTGGTTTCTTAACTTTGAATAAACTAGTCATTGAACTGAACTAGTTGAATAAACTGAAATGAAGAAAATATTTTCTCTGCACCTGCAGAAGAAGCTACTTCTAACAAAAGTTGTTTTAGCACTTCAACAAACTTCATTATTAGGTGCTTATCCAGTGTGCCTTCTACCACTTCAGTGGTTTGACTTTCTTTCAAACTTCAGGAGCAAACATGTACTGCTTAATTTTTTGTATTTAAAATATTTTAATATATTATAGTTTGTTTAGCCCTTGGCATAAATTGTCATAATTTCAAATTGAATTTTAAATAGTTTTTTTTAAAATAAGCTTTTATTTATTTTATATAAAAATCCAGTTTAAATACAAAACATGTAGTTTACATTTTAAAAATCCATTTTTAAAAACTCATCACTTTTTAGCCCCCCCGTTACATGGTGTGCATGTGAAAAAGCAAGATCTATGCACAAATCTCAGGGATAAAGTCTGGCCAGATCTTACATTTAACATTTAGATTCAGCCCCTCAAAAGGCTGATCTTCCACCACTGATTGAGCCTCACATGGAAACCTGGAACTTTGAAGCCACGTTTCCCTTCTCACAACTACTAATGTGACCACAATATTAGAAATACTGTCAACAGCATTTCTAATGCATTCGAGCGAGGAAAATGACCTTCATTGACAGGTGAAACATGGAACATGCAGGCTAACAATTCCAAGGATCCCTTAGTGAGTTTGGAGACCACTAAATTAAGACCCTAGTGAAGGTTTGGTTTCTTTACTGATGGAAAGATTCTGATCAAGCACTCAAAAACCTGGCTGTGGATAAAGATTAAGTAACCATCCATTGCGGGGTGACAAGCACTAATTGCCACCAGATTAACCCATAGCGAGCTAAGGGAAAGGCCGGCTGTCCTGAGGGTAAGAAGGTAGTCCAAAACTGCAGAAATATACACCATCTCTGGAGATTATATGGTTTTGCTGGGCCCAGATAGAAAAATGCCTCCACCTGGCTACATAGCATCTTCTGGCAGAGTCTTTCCCCGCTATTGTTAAGGATGCATACTGCTTCAGAGCAGTAGCATTTTAGGATCGATGTCCATTTCAGTACTGATCTCCAATGAGATGAAGAGCATCAGGGTTTGGATGCGTGACCCTGCCATTTTTATGGGTCAAGAGATCTGGAAAGGTCTGAATGCTGATAGTGGATGGGATGACATCTGTTGGAGGCTTGGAAATCAAAACTGAGTCATCTAGGGGCAATGAGTATGACTTGTGCCCTGGCTAGAATTTTCCATAGAACTGGAGATAGCAGCAGGATGGGACATAATCTGTCCCAAGGCAAGAAGAGATCACCACCCTTGGTGTACTCTCTTTTGGCTCCTCTGGAGCAGTATACTTTGCTGAAAGGCAAACAGGTTCCCAAGTCAGGGTTCTTCACTGAGAGAAGATGTTGTTAAACTACTGAATCATGTAACTCCCACTTGTGATTGGTGGCAAAATGTCTGCTGAGGTGATCCACAAGTGAACTGTGGGTGACTGAGAGGGTGGCAACAGGGTGATGCGATTCTGTATGCACCAGTCCCATAAACTGACAGCTTCTATATATGTGGGGGGGGGGGGGGAGGAAGGAGGCGACCATGCCCCTCCCTGCTAGTTTAGATAGAAATGGGGGTTAGGTTGTCTGACATTATCAGAACATGCTGGGACTGTATGAATGGTAGAAATGCTTTGCAAGCCTCTCGTACTACTCTCAGTTCCAGAAGACTGATGTGAATTCTGATTTCCTGAGGTGTCCAAGTACCTTGTGCTTTGTGATTGTCCAGACTAACAGGGAGGCCTTTGTAATTATCATCTTGTCAGATGTGGGAAACAGAAAGGGAACTCTCATGCACACATGTCCATGGTCACTCCATCATGCCAGAAAGGCCCTCATCTTGGAGTTAGTTGCCACCATGCTATTCATGCTGTGCTTGCTCAGTGTATGTACTGTTCGAAGCCAAGTCTTCAGGCAAAGGTGGAGTCAGGGAAATGGCATTACATAAGTACATGATGCTATATGGCCCAGGAGAGCAAGGCGCACCCAAACTGATGTTTGAGGGTTGCGGGTAACCAGTTCTTTGAGAACACACATGGTGTAAAATCTGTCCATGAGGAGGCAGGCCCGTCTTGACTGAATTCAACGTTACTCTGATAAATTACATGGACTGTGTCAGAGTCAAGATAGACTCTTCCATGTTTACACAGATTCCCAAGGATGCTAAAAGATGGAACACAGTGACATGGTTGATGTCAAGACTTCCAAACGAGACCTGCTGGTCAGAAGCCAGTCATCTCCGTATGAGAAGATGTCTGAGCTGAACTACTACTACTGGAAACACTTTTCTGAAGACTTGGGGAGCTGTACCTAATCCTAACGGGAGCACCCTGTATTGATAGTGATGGAGGCCCATCACAAACCTGAGGAATCCTCTATGAGAGTGATGAATGTTCACATGAAAGTATGCATCTTTCATATTGAGGGCCATGAACATGTCTCTTTTTCTAGGGATGGTATTATCAATCCCAATATAGCCATGCAGAATTTCATTTGCAAATAAAAATGTTGAGTTACTACAGGTCAAGAATGTGTCTCCAGACTCCGTTCTGCTTGGGAGAAAATATTTTAAATAGACCCTTTTCTCCCAATATTGAGAGGGTACCTGCTGTATTGCTCCTTAGCGGAGAACAGATTGTACTACCTGAAAGAGAATTCCCTCATGAGAGCGGTCCCTGAAAAGGCAGGGACAAGGGGGTTTTGGGAGAGAGAGGCGAAGAAACTTGATGGTATGGCTGGAATGGATGATAACATCAGATGAGTGACATATCACCTCCCAGTTTTGGGAAATTTTTCACTAGATGGCCTCAATTAAATCTCATAAATCGGGTAGAGATGCCATTGATATTCGTTCACAGCTCTCTAGTATCATGTCAAAAGGGTCTCTTGGTTGGAGGATGAGGTCAGGTAGTTGCAGCTGGAGTGGGAGGCACCAGATATCTTTCATCTCTGCATTCTTTGTCGTTTGCAAGGTGGCTCGTAGGAGTGTTGGTTATAAAAGGTTTGAGCTAAGAGCTTTGGTTTGTAAGTTTGTTTATATTTCCTCTTTGTGGCAGATGTATAAATACCCGGGAAGAGAAGGGTTGCCCTAGATACTTTCAATATGTGCAGAAACTCGTTCATCTTTTCATGAATGGAATTGGTCTCAATGTGGTCTAAATCTTCCTGGATTCCCCCAAAGACCGTAACCACAACTCCAACTGCATCACAATGGCAGTTGTCAAGGATCTTGATGCAGTATCAGTAGCATTGATTGCAGCCTGTGAAGAAGTCCTGGCCACCAGTCTGCCCTCATCAACAAGGGCTTGAAATTGAGTTCAGTCCTCCCGAGGTTTGTCCTTAAAGTCTAGAGTAGTTCAGAAAATCATATTTGGTGAGACAGGCCTCATAATTCAAGATCCTAAGCTGTAGACTGGTTGATGCAAAGACCTTTCACCCAGTAAAGTCGAGATGTTTGGCCTCCTTATCTGTGGGAGTTGTTACTTGAATTTTTCAGTGGCCATCTGCAACACTAGGGAGTTTGGAGTAAGGTGAGAGAACAAAAACTGTGTTCCCTTAGCTGGCACAAAGTATCACTTCCCTGCCCTCTTGGGGGTAGTGGCACAGGTGGCAGGTGTTTGCCACACAATTCTAGCTGGTTCTGGAATGGCTTCATTGACTGGGAGAGCACCCTGACTGGAGCCTTCATGGTGGAGAATATCCAGAAGTTTATGACTTGAAAAAGCCCTGGCTGGGATGATTTAGTTGGGGATAGTCCTGCTTTGAGCAGGGGGTCGGACTAGATCAGGGGTCGGCAACCTTTCAGAACTGGTGTGCTGAGTCTTCATTTATTCACTCTAATTTAAGGTTTCACGTGCCAGTAATATATTTTAATGTTTTAGAAGGTCTCTTTCTATAAGTCTATAATATATATATAACTAAATTATTGTTGTATGTAAAGTAAATAAGGTTTTTAAAATGTTTAAGAAGCTTCATTTAAAATTAAATTAAAATGCAGAGCCCCCAGGACCAGTGGCCAGGACCTGGGCAGTGTGAGTGCCACTGAAAATCAGCACGCGTGCCGTAGGTTGCCTATCCCTGGACTAGATGATCTCCTCAGGTCTCTTCCAACCCTAATCTTCTATGATTCTATGATTGTGTGGCCTAGGCTGGTTCCAGAAGATTCTCAATCCCGTCTGGGCTGAATTTCCTGGGTTAAGGGGAAGGGACGCTCCTGAAGATGGTCAATGAATCCCTGACCTGACTATTTCAACAACTCTCAGTGCTTCAGTTTAGGTGGTACTGCAGTTAGTGTCAAGGTCAATGCAGAGACCTGTACTGAAGAAGTCTTGCTCTTATGAGTCTTGTCATGCAGCTTAGGAAGTCCTTCTGGCATGAAGACTTGACCAACTTGGACAGGGTCAGCAAGGTATCTCTCCTCTTAGAGAGTCTAAGAGGGCATCTGCTTTTGTGTTTGAGATATGAAAGTAAGGGGCATTAAGGGGGCCCAGCCAAAGGGTCCTCCCTGTGCCTCTCTCCACTCAGGAATCAGACAGAGAACTAGGGAGCGCACTCCTTGCCAAATTGAGCCTATGTACAAGGGGTTTCCACAGACAGGGTTTGACAGGGGTCTCATTAGCTTCAAAAAAACTTTATGGAGAAGGCAGAGCTCTTGCACCTGCTGCATTCGGCTGGGGAAATACTGTACTTGGCAGAAATATGTGCCTCCCAAGGGCAGCAGAGGCAATGCTAGTGGTTGTCACTGACTGAAAACATGCTGCGATGTTCCCCTCTGGTATTATCTGGACCGGTGATCTGCTAGGTCACTCCAATCCTTGACTCTGGGAGCCAGCCTTACCCTGCTCTGCTGTGAGAACCCCCACTCCTGGGCTGTTCATGCACAGCCTCTGGCATGTAAGCTACTCCTTGGATTGTGCAACTGAATGAAACTAGCCAATATCTCCGATCCCAGACACAACCCTAGGAACCTACATCTTGCAGTGTCCAGACTGCTCGCTGGACACTGCAAGCTTATATAAGTTCATCAATTTAATAAAGAAATTGATATGTACCAGGCTTGTTATCCCAAGGGGCGTCTCTGACACGCTTCAATGCACTGCTTCAGGTAGAATAAACAAATTTATTAACTATGAAAGATAGATTTTAAGTGATTATAAGTCAAAGCATAACAAGTCAGGTTAGGTCAAATGAAATAAAAGCAAAACACATTCTAAGCTGATCTTAATACTTTCAATGCCCTTACAAACTTAGATGTTTCTCACCACAGGCTGGCTGGTTGCCATTCAGCCAGGCTCTCCCCTTTGATCAGTGCTTCAGTCACTGGGTGGTGATGTCTATAGATGGAAGTGGAAGAGAGAGGAAGAGCATGGCAAATGTGTCTCCCTTTTATCATGTCCTTTCTTGCCTTGCCCCCCTCCACCCCTCCAGAGTCAGGTGAGCATTCCCTCACCACAGTCCCAAACTGACCAAAGGAAGGGGGGGTGACTCACTCGAGAGTCCAACAGATCCTTTATTGTTGCCTAGGCCAGTATCCTTTGTTCCTGTGAGGCTAGGCTGGGTTTGTCCCATACATGCCCTGAAGAGGTGCAAACTGCCCCTCTGCTTCTCAAAAGTTTTTGCCTGGGCTTACTCAGCCTCATAACTATATACATGAAATTACAATCTATAACATTACTATGACATCAGTATAACAACGATTACTATAACATTATTATAACAACAATGCTCAGTGCATCATGAGCCTTCTGAAGACAACTGACATGACAAACTTTGCATTAGATACCACACAATCACATTAAAAGGATGAACATGGGGGTGCTGGGTGTCCCCCGAGGTACAGAACATCACATATGCAGGGGCAAAAACACAGGTTTTGAAGCATGAAATCCTGGGCATAATCCAAATCCCACACTGGGAGACCGGTAAGGTTCCCTGGAGTGGAGATTCTAATACTATAACTACAACCATCAAAAACTCTAATTAACAGCAAACTAAGAATAATATAACTTTGCATATAATTACAGGATGGAAAGAAATGAGAAGCTCTGGACGTTGGAGGATCCTGACTCAGTCCATGAAGTGATAAGAAAGAACTGGCAGTCGGTCCTCCCTTCCACTTCTCTTGGTGGGGAGCACAAAGTAGAGCTGGGGCACAGGTGGGGACCAATAGACACTGCTTGCAAAAACTCTCCAGTAATGTGTGCATGCATACCCAGAGTGGAATACATAAATGGACCAGCACTCAACAAAGACTAGTTTTTATGGCCAAATAAACCAAGATGCTTTGGTTCTCGTTCTTCTGGTGTCATTCTATGTTATTTGGTTTTCTCATTAGCTGCAACCAGTACAAAGGAACCCAGTACCAGGTATGAATAGAAAAATTCTGCTCCCGAAGAGAGAACTTGGTATTTCTTGCTGGCCTTCTTTAACAAAGGAGCAGCAACTGCAGGTGTCTGCCATACATTTCTTGCAAAGTCCAACAGTACCTGTTTAATCAGGAACGTACAAAACCTGACATTGGTGAATGAAGTATGCCAGTTTATGTGAGGATTCTTACACCTCCTCAAGAGGACTTCGTATAGCCTCAGCTACTCTTCTGAACAAGTCCTGAAAATGTTTCAAATTATTTGGGTTAGATGGAGTGGAGGGTTGAGGATGACATAGCTGTGGCCCCAGGTAGATCTCCCATTTCAGAAAGCTCTTCCTCAGAATGGGCAGGTTCTCATGAAGCCACCTGAGAGGAGCATGTTGTGGAGCTGTGGAAGAGTACTACCTCCCTCCGTTGGGGGTGGGTGATACACAAGTGTGGCATTCTAGTTGGTATGGACCTGCCGAGGCCAGGCAACTCTGGAACATTACAGGGATAAGGGCCTGAAGGTCATGGAGTAGGATACCAGAGCATATGAGTACCCAACAGTCTCTGTTGAATGAATCCTGGATTCTCTTCCCAATCCACAAAAGTCACAAGAAGGGGCCTATCAGGAATATTATTATTTCTATTAGTAGTATGACAGTAGCACCTAGAAGCCCAACATGTAGGAGAATGTTGCCCACTCCTCTTTGACTCAGGTGAAGAGAAAACAGAACATTCAACATCCAAAGAGGGGGTGCATCGAAACTGGATTGCTAGGCTGCAAGGAGAGTCTAGGTCCTAGACTGTAGGAGCAGTCAGACCAGGTGATACACCTGGAATCAAAGGTATTGCAGGTCCCAGTATCAATGACAGACTGTTCACATTTGTAGAGAAGAGTAGTGATTCCGGTTCCTCCAAAACTTCTAAATATCTGTGTTTCACATACTTCACCAGTACGGAACAGGGCTGTGCCACAAACATCGGAGCCAGAGTGGAGTGTGCCAATGTAGTCAGCGCTGATACAGCTCGTACTGAAGGGAGTGTAGATAGTTTTGTTGGCATCAATGTGACCATTAGGGAAACTGCCAGTACCAATGATGCTGGTACTGTGGTAGTTAACATCAAAGCAGTTGGTGCTGAGGTAGGGGCCAATTAAGTGTATTGATACGGTAGTGAAGCCTCAGTAGCATGCTCCCTCAGAACACTTACAGTGACCATATTGGGCCGATAAGTCTCCTTGGAATGGGAGCAACGAGGAGATTTAAACCTGTTTGTAGTGAAAGTTTTCACAGGAGACCCAACTCTCACTATCCCCAAGGAGTGATGCTCCTTTTGCTTAGAAAACTTTTTGTCTGTCCTGCCAGAAACAGAAGCCAAAGCAGCTCTAGAGCATTCCTGGGAAGATATTAAACTTGTTGAGGGGACGGGAAGCACCAGGATCCCAAGTCAGTCTCACAGAGTGGTCCAATAAAAAACTATCTATAAACAGGCCTCTCTGGTTTTTGATGCTCTTTTTAAGACGGATTTACAGTTAGTACATTTGCTTGGGATCTATGATTCCCGCAAACAAGAGAGGCATATGACATGCCCCTCATTTATAGGTATTGTCCCCTTGCACAGGGGCTTTGCCGGAGACTTGGGGTTAGACATCCTAAAGTCTTCGTACCAGGAAAAAAATACCAGAATGAAGGGAAAAACTGAAGTCCATCAGGTTACTCCAACTGGCAGCCCACAAGGCAATTCCATCCAACCCCTGAATGTGTCCGCCCTGCAGCAGACCTAATCCACAAATTGACATCCTTCCCATGGCAATGTACGTAAGAGTTCATGCCAAATGTTGGGCACCATTTTCTTTCTGTATATGGACTGTGGAGGTGCTGCTTACTGAGGAGCACAAGGACATATGTGGTCCCAATAGACACTGCTGTCTAACACACTCAAGTATCAAGTATCAAGAGCATGGAGTGTATGCACACAAAGAATGGAATATATATTATATATTATAGACAGACAGATATAAAAATAAACAAGCACTTGAAACAGAATGTGCGCTTTCTGATATCAAAGAGGGAAGTGTTCACTTAACATTTTTCCAGAGCGTAGGCACTAAGTGTAGACAGAAGCAATTTTTAGTACATACAATTTTATCAGCCAATTTTTCAAACATGGTTAGGAATATGCTTCAAAAAGATTAACACAATTTACATACCAAGTTTACTACATATTAAGTATATTAAAAAAGATGGCAACAATATATATATATATATTTATAGTGGTGGAAGTATTTTTTCAGTATTTAGTTTAAAAACACTTTGTTAAAGATGGAACAGGCTTTCAATTTTTTAAAAATATATTAATTTATTTGAGATCAAGCATTGTAATTTCAACTGCAAAGGCTGTTATGAGTGAAGTTTTAACAATTTTTAACTGCAGTATTCACTATCGACAGCATTATTTGTAAAAATATTATCAGTTATCTGTTTTCTTATATCCTGTGGTTTACATAAGACTCTTTGACATAAAATTAGCAAAAAGTCAAAGAAACCACAAGTTTCTTACAGAATTTTTGGACTCTTTTGTGCCTTACATAACAGGCACATCTTTCCTCTAGTTAGTATATTTAATAGTAAGACAAAAGATGTCTAATAAATGCAAGTTGATGGAGAGAGAGAGAGAGAGAGAAAAGGATCACTAAAATAGCAAGCGGAACACTGCCCCAAAGGAGAGATTACTTACCTCATACAGTAACTGGAATTCTTTGAAATATATCCCCATATGGGTGCTCCATGTCAGGATATGCACATGCCCATGCACTCTTGATCAGAGATTTTCATCAGCAGTGCTCATGGGTCTGTGCCTTCCCCCTAGACAACATAAGGGTATGGTGAAGGGTTGGTGCGGGGGAGGGGGAATGCCTGAGGCTTCATAACAGTTTAAGATGCAGCTTGGAACATATTTGGATAATCTCTGAGTGAAAATTGTTTGTCCTTTCATACATTCTGCAACTGAGATGAAAAGCCTGGGTGAAACCCTGATGGGCCTAGTCCTGTCTAAGTAGAAGGCAAGCATATGAAGGCTTGTTTCTTCTTTCCAAGAGTGAGGTGTGGGATAAAACATCAGTAGGGGATGTGAAATTATGAGGAAACCTTGGGAGGGAAGCAAAGGTGTGGATGTAGTGAAGTAATGACCATGAGGAATGCAGTCTTAAAGGGACAGATAAAAGAGGGAAAGACTCAAGAGGAGGTATCACTCTGAAACTGCATCAAATCTGGAAGCATTTCCAATTCTGCAGGTAAATTTTCCTCGTTGAAGATTTTCTGCTATTAAGCAGAACTATTTGTACTTCTGGAAAGCAGTCTTGCTCTGTACCAGAGAGCCATTTAGTAGCCACATCTTGAGGTGAAGTGCAGAAGATTTGAGTGAGTGATGGATCCTAACTCTTGCATGAGGAGATTCATTGTCAAGGGAAGATGGAAAGGCGGTTGCAGAGTCATGCAAACCAGCTCTGGAAACCACACCTGCTCAAAACAGTGCTATGAGGATAGCTATTAATCTTTCTTGTTTCAATTTGTCAAGGAACTTGAACAGTAAGGGAGTCAGGGGATAAAAGTAAAGCAGTATGCTAAGGCCAAGGAATGGTATAGGCATCCCCCACTGACTTGCGGCCGTGCCCTTCCCTCAAGCAGAATCATCTGCACTTTGCATTGGTTGGAGTTAAAAAGAGAGATATCTGTGGATGATCCCACATAAGACATACCTTTTGAAAATCCTCATTGTTCAGTTTGCACTCATGTTCGATGGAATCCACCACTGTGATCTGTAATCTCAGTAGATAAATCACTGAAATATGCGTGCAGTGAGAGATGCACCCGTTCATAGTTTTCTGGCTTTAGTGCATAAAGACTGGGATCTTGCTTCTCCTTGACAATTGATATAATATACCGTTGTTCTGTTGTCCAGATTATTCTGATCAAGTGGCACCTGATGTGGATGAAGAAGTGGTGGGAAGTGTATCAAACCGCTCTGAGCACTAATATGTTGATATGGAAGATAGCTTCTTAAGGGATCCATCTTCCCTGAGTTATGAGGTGTTGGGAGTGTACCTCTCAGTCTATGGGGCAGATATCTGTGTTAATGACTCTTGTGAGAGGGGGCTGCAAGAACGGAACTCCCACGTACACCTTTAGAGGGTCTTTAAACCAATGTAGAGAGTCGGTGACCCTCCAAATTCCAGACCAGCAAGCGTGTCTATGAAAATGCATGGAGTATAGATGGTTCTCAGCCAGGCTTGAAGACACAGTGTCACAAACATATGGCCCAGAAGCTGCTTTATATTTAAAGTGTGTGTTTTTTTACCCTAAACATACAAAGACCAAGGTGGAGAAGGCACCTCTGGTGAGTGCATATTTGTAACTACACTACAAGGGTTAAAAGCAATTGTGTTTAATTTTTGATTTGCCCTGATGAATTGGGATGCATTCGCAGCCAGTACAGCTACTGGAAAAGTCTGTTAACATGTCTGGGAATGTAGCAGGAATCCTCCAGGGACACCTCCATGAAGCTCTCCTGGAGGTACTCTGAAAGCCTTTGCAGAAGGTTTCTGGGGAGGGCTGCCTTATTTCGTCCTCCACGGTAGGACACTTTACCAAGCCAAGCCAGTAGCAAGTAGTCTGGAATCATTGCAGCACAAAGCATGGCAGCGAATGGTCTTGCGTTTTGGTCACAGTCATGCAACATTTGGTCTTTATCTTTCTGTGTCAGCCTCAGGAAAGTGATATCATTCATGGTCACCTGGTTGAAATAGGGGAATTTTTGTAAGGGAACAGTAAAAGGACCCCGTTCATGCTGGGCTGTTTGCGCTTGGCTAAAAGGGATAATCCCGGAGAATAGCCATGCGGTGGGGTGTGCTGCACATCCAACCGAAAACCAAAGCCCCTTCTTTTAAACGGCAAACCCAACCGGCATTGCTTGCTATGGGAAAGGAGTGAACTGCAGTTTGAAACCATTCCCACATGTTATGAAGGCAGAAGAAGCCAACCCCATGTACCCTTTGGCTTACCATGGCTGCTGGCAAACCGAATTCTGCTGCCCAGCCACGTGGGATATGTCACCATATCGGCAGGCGCTCAATATAAAAGGCAAAATGTGACCTTGTACCTAAAGCACATGTGCTGTCTGCTATGAATTGTTTGATTCCCTGTGAAAGAGTCTCCCTTTTGTTCTCAGAAATTTATCTTCTTAAATTTTACTCTCCCTTTTTATCTTCCCTGCAGGTGCAAATGTTTCTATGCTCCCCGTATCATCTCCGTCCCTGAGGAGATCGCAGATTAGAAGGTGAAAAAAACGCAATCGCAATGACATGTTTTCTGAGCTCATGCAGTCCTCCCACACTGATAGGACACAGCTGAATGCATGGAGGCATTCGGTGGCAGAGGCCAGGAAAGCATTCAGTGGGTGTGATTAGAACACGCAGGAGGAGATGCTTAGGCTAATGGGGGAGTGTAGTGAGTCGGTGTGGCTCCCCTCCTGTCCAGAAGAGGGAGCCCACGTGCCGGCACCAGAGTGGGTGGGACCACCACCACCTGTCCCCGCCCCCCGGAAGTCAAGGGGCGGGACAGGAAGTATAAAGGCCGGCCGCCAGAGCTCAGTTGGGTCTCAGCCACCACAGGGAGCAGACGTGCGGCCGGTAGCTCCTGGCCAGGAGACCGTCGAAGACCGGGGCTTGGACCCTGGCTGGCCTGAGCTACCCCGGGCCCGCTACGAGGAGGAGCCGCCGGAGCCCGTTCACGCCCGCCACTGGGAGAACCCCTGGGAACCGGACCCCACTAACCCTGAGGGTGAGACTGGACCCGAACCCCTTCGCCCCTGCTGCTATCCAGAGGAGCCGCCTGAGGACCATTGGCCGGACTTCCCGGCAGAGCTACCAGACTTGCCGCCGAGCCCGGGCAGAGAGGAGCCCATGGAGATGGACTGGCCCGATCCCGGCGTAACGAACGAGGTAGGCTGTGAGGGGGATCACAGAAGTAGCCCGGGGATAGCCGACCCCGGTCCGGCTGCAACTGAGTGTGAGCCTATGTCAGTGTGTTGCGGTCTGGATACCCCACTGACCAGCAGCGGCAGCAACCGCTGTTAGGGCCCCGGGCTGGAACGCAGTGGAGTGGGTGGGCCTGCGTTCCCCCCTGCCACCCCCTGCACGGGTGGCAGGCTTCCCCCTCACCCAACGCTCGGCTACAGAAGCCTAGGCGTATCTTTTTTTGAACTATTTGCTCGCTCAGCCCCTGCAACAAGGGCCTGAGCTAACTGTGTTTGCCCCGTCCTGATCCAGGGCCCGGGCTTTGAACTATTCACTCGCTCAGCTCCCTGCAAACAAGGGCCTGAGCTAACTGTGTTTGCCCCGCCCTGATCCAGGGCCTGGGCTCTGAACTGTCTGCTCGCTCAGCCCCTGCAACCAAGGGCCTGAGCCTAACTGTGTTTGCCCCGCCCTGATCCAGGGCCCGGGCTTTGAACTATTCACTCGCTCAGCTCCCTGCAAACAAGGGCCTGAGCTAACTGTGTTTGCCCCGCCCTGATCCAGGGCCTGGGCTCTGAACTGTCTGCTCGCTCAGCCCCTGCAACCAAGGGCCTGAGCCTAACTGTGTTTGCCCCGCCCTGATCCAGGGCCTGGGCTTTGAACTATTCACTCGCTCAGCTCCCTGCAAACAAGGGCCTGAGCTAACTGTGTTTGCCCCGCCCTGATCCAGGGCCTGGGCTCTGAACTGTCTGCTCGCTCAGCCCCTGCAACCAAGGGCCTGAGCCTAACTGTGTTTGCCCCGCCCTGATCCAGGGCCTGGGCTTTGAACTCTTTGCTCGCTCAGCCCCTGCAGTAAAGGGCCTGAGCTTTAACTGTGGTTGCTCCGACTCTGCACTAAAGAGCCGGAGTTCCGGGACTAACTGACTACTTGTTCCCACAGTAGTGAGTCGGTGTGGCTCCCCTCCTGTCCGGAAGGGTCGAGCCCCGGCTAGGACCTACTACAGGGAGCAAACGGACATGATCAGGCATCTGGTGGAGCTCCAGGAAAGGCAACAAGAGCACAGACCGCCACTGCATCCATTGTATAACTGCTTGCCCTCCTCCCCAAGTTCCATATCCTCCTCACCCAGACACCCAAGAACAGTGGGAAAGGGGGGGGGGGGGGTTAAGGCTCCAGGCACCCAGCCACTCCACTCCAGAGGATGGCCCAAGCAACAGAAGGCTATCACTCAAACAGCTTTGATTTCACTGCTCTACAGCCAAAATGCTTCTGAAATAAATGTAGTCAAACTTTACTAATTCTGGGTCACTGAGAACGAAAATGATGCTTAAAATTGTTGATTGGCTCTACTTTTCAAGATATGCTATTGGGTCAGTATATACGACCCTTGACTTGGGAATAGCAGAGGATAAGTGAGTTATAAAGGGAAGGGATCTCAATTTAAACCAGAAATGACTAAAATACATCTTTGACTGGATCTATGAATAAATCTATGACTGGGTTTGGACAGTACTTGCTTTTTAGGCAAAACAATGAATGATGCAATCTGAAGCTGGTATTGCATCATACATGATATGAATTGCATCATGTTATTCCTAGAAGTCATGGATGATGCAATCGTAACAAAGCTTACATCATTCTGCTGAACAAATTGCCCTATATCAGCTCTAGAAATCATACAGTGTCGTGCTCTCTTATTTGTCAGTGTTTGATTTTGCAAAGGGACACATTTCTGTTTAGCCAAAGTGAGCAGAGATGCCTCATACTTGTGTGAACAGTGCAGATAACTTCTGCTATGTTTGTGGTGAAGTGACTTTTGCATCACAAAAGCGCAGTATAACCACTATGATTAAGAAAGCCTATCACCTTTATTTTGGCTGCAAAATTGGAGATCAGGACAAGAGGTGGGCCCCACACATATGCTGCAACACTTGTGCAACACATCTTCGCCAGTGGTTGAACAGGAAAAGGAAATCTATGCCTTTTGCAGTGCCAATGATTTGGAGAGAGCCAACAGATCATACCAGCAATTGTTACTTCTGCATGGTGCCTCCAGTTGGGAAAGGTGTGTCAAAGAAGAAAAAGTGGACTGTGCATTATCCAAACATTCCATCAGCTATACGCCCAGTACGCCACGGAGAAGGACTGCCAGTTCCTGATGCACCAGAATCATTCTCACTTGAGTCAGACGAGGAAGAGGATGAAACTTCTGGTCCTGAACCATCAATGTCACAGGACCCACATTTTCTCCCATCCTCCTCCTCTGAACCACACCTCATAACACATAGTGAACTGAATGACCTTGTCAGGGATTTGGAACTACCCAAGAGTAAGGCAGAGCTGTTGGGCTCCAGACTACAGCAGTGGAATCTCCTGGCAGGTGATGTTAGGGTTTCCATGTTCCGTGACCGTCAAAAGGATCTTGTCCCATTCTTCTTCATGGAAAGTGATCTTGTAGCCTGCAACAACATCGATGGTGTGATGGCAGCCCTCAACATTGTTCACGATCCAGATGAGTAGAGACTGTTCATTGATTCATCGAAGACAAGTCTTAAAGCTGTTTTACTGCATAATGGCAATGTTTTGCCATCAATTCCAGTTGGTCATGCAGTCCATATGAAGGAAACTTATGACAACATGAAACAACTTTTGAGGTGCATAAACTATGACCAACATCAGTGGCAGCTTTGAGGCGATTTGAAGGTTGTTGCTCTCCTGTTTGGTCTGCAGACTGGATACACAAAATACTGCTGTTTTCTCTGCGAATGGGATAGTCGTGCAAGAGATTCCCACTACATCAAGAAAGATTGGCCACTCCAACAGTCACTGGAGCCTGGGAGGAAAAGTGTTCAGCATCCACCACTTGTTGAATCAAGGAAGATTTTGTTACCACCCTTACACATCAAGCTGGGTCTGATGAAGAACTTTGTCAAGGCCATTGACAAAACACAAGCAGCTTTCAAGTACCTCCGTGGAAAATTTCCAAGGTTAAGTGAAGCTAAGATAAAGGAAGGTGTTTTTGTTGGTCCTCAGATTTGTGAACTTCTTCAAGATGACGCATTTGACCATGCACTGCGTGGCAAGGAAAAGACGGCATGGAAAGCCTTCCAGTTAATGGCAATAAATTTTCTCGGAAACAACAAGGCAGACAACTACAGGTTGGTGGTGGAAAACCTCCTCAAGGCATACAAAAGCCTTGGTTGCAACATGTCACTAAAGATACATTTTTGGCACTCTCATCTAGATTTTTTTCCACCGAACTGCGGAGCAGTGAGTGACAAGCGATTTCACCAGGACATTGCAACAATGGAGAAACGCTATCAGGGCAAATGGAGCCCATCAGTGCTTGCAGACTATTGCTGGACAGTGACAAGAGATGCTCCATTTAATGAATACAAGAGACAAGCCAAGAAGCACCGAGTAGACACTGAATAGGACTAAACTATGTACAGAATAGTTTTTTGCCTTTTGTTTCATAATAAATTTTATTTATATAACCCTTTTGCTGATTTTTAAAGTGTTACATAAACAGGACAAGTGAAATATTATCATGTAAAGCAACCATAAACACATGAAAAGATCTAGGTTTACAATTTATGATGAAAACTACTATCTACACAATATACAGAGACATAAAATGTAAAAACTTAAATATCTTAGAAACAGTAGCCAATCAGTTATTTTAATTGTCATATTTGAATTCAGCACATCAAAATACATAATAAATAGCACATTTTATCTCTGAAGCAGACGACTTCTCAAAAATTGTAGACCAGTAGTGTGGCCACAATAAGCAATGTGGCCTTGTCCTTCCCTCCTCCCCCACCCCACCCAGGCTACCTTGTCAGTGATCTCACTTTGTTTTTAATAAATAAAGAATGCATGGATTCAAAATAATAGGGACTTTATTTCCTTTGCCAGCTGTGGTCAAGCGGGGAGCGGGACTGGCTTACAGGGAAGTAAATTCAACAAAGGGGGCGGTTTTGCATCAAGGAGAAACACACACAACTGTCACACCGTAGCCTGGCCAGTCATGAAACTGGTTTTCAAAGCCTTTCTGATGCACAGCGCGCCTAGCTGTACTCTTCTAATCGCCCTGATGTCTGGCTGTTCAAAATTGGCTGCCAGGCAATTTGCCTCAACCTCCCACCTCACCATAAATGTCTCCTCTTTACACTCACAGATATTACGGAGCACACAGCAAACAGCAATAATAATGAGAATATTGGTTGCACTGAGGTCTAACCCAGTCAGCAAACAGTGCCAGCGAGCTTTTAAACGTCCAAAGGCACATTCTACCACCATTCTGCACTTGCTCAGTCTATAGTTGAACTGCTCCATACTACTGTCCAGGCTGCCTGTATATGGCTTCATGAGCCATGGGAGCAAGGGGTAGGCTGGGTCCCCAAGGATAACTGTTGGCATTTTAACATCCCCAACAGTAATTTTCTGATCTGGGAAGTAAGTCCCTTTTTGCAGCTGTTCGAACAGCCCGAAGTGCCTAAAGATGCGAGCATCATGAACCTTTCCCGGCCATCCCATGTTGATGTCGGTGAAACATCCCTTGTGATCCACCAGTGCTTGCAGCACCATTGAGAAGTACCCCTTGTGGTTTATGTACTGGTTGGTAAGGTGGTCCGGTGCCAAGATAGTGTGACAAAGTTCCTCCTTTATCTTGGTGGGTCCTGCGCTTATTGGCGGATTTTCTTGCCTCAGAGATTCACCATGTGGGTTGGGGAACAGCCCAGAGACCTTCCCCTCTGGAAGAACCCACAGTCCAGGTCAATTGGGAGTTTTGGGGGGAACCTGGGCCCGCCCTCTACTCCAGGTTCCAGCCCAGGGCCCTGTGGACTGCAGCTGTCTATAGTGCCTCCTGTAACAGCTGCATGACAGCTACAACTCCCTGGGCTACTTCCCCATGGCCTCCTCCAAACACCTTCCTTATTCTCACCACAGGACCTTCCTCCTGGTGTCTGATAACGCTTGTGTTCCTCAGTCCCCCAGCAGCACACCCTCTCACTCTCAGCTCCTTACGCCTCTTGCTCCCAGCTCCTCACACTCTCACCACAAACTGAAGTGAGCTCCTTTTCAAAACCCAGCTGCCCTGATTAGCCTGCCTTAATTGATTCTAGCAACTTCTTAATTGTCTCCAGGTGTCCTAATTAGCGTGCCTGCCTTAACTGGTTCTAGCAGGTTCCTGATTATTCTAGTGCAGTCCCTGCTCTGGTCACTCAGAGAACAGAAAACTACTCATCCAGTGACCAGTATATTTGCCCTCTACCAGACTCCTGTACCCCACTGGTCTGGGTCTGTCACAATAGGGATATGTGTTCTGTCTATTGCCCCACCACAGTTAGGGAACCCCATTGCAGCAAAGCCATACACTATGACCTGCACATGCACATTTCCCAGAGTCACTACCCTTGTTAGCAGGTCACCGATTGCCTTGGCTACTTGGATCACAACAGCTCCCATAGTAGATTTGCCCACTCTGAATTGATTCCCGATTGACCGATAGTAGTCAGGCACTGCAAGCTTCCACAGGGCTATCGCCACTCGCTTCTCAACTGTCAGGGCAGCTCTCATCTTGGTATTCCTGCACTTCAGGGCAGGGGAAAGCAACTCACAAAGTTTCATGAAAGTGGCCTTACGCATGCGAAAGTTTTGCAGCTACTGGGAATCATCCCATACCTGCAACACTATGCGGTCCCACCAGTCTGTGCTTGTTTGCCGGGCCCAGAATTGGCGTTCCATTGTATCATCCTGCCCCACTGCCCCATGATGTCTCAATTGCCACCTCCCATGCTTTCAGGAACATCTGTGTGCATGTCCGCCTCAGAATCATCCTCATGCTGGCGTCTCCTAGCGAGGTTCTGCACATACTGCAGGATAATGCGCGAGGTGTTTACAATGCTCACAACAGCAGAGCTGAGCTGAGCGGGCTCCATGCTTGCTGTGCTATGGCGTCTGCACGAGTAACCCAGGAAAAAAGGCGCAAAACAATTGTTTGCCATTGCTTTCAAGGAGGCAGGGGTGGGAGGGAGGGGAGACTGATGACATGTACCCAAAACAACCCGCAACACTGTTTTTGTCCCATCAGGCATTGGGAGCTTAACCCAGAATTCCAATGGGCAGTGGGGACTGTGGGATAGCTACCCACAGTGCACCACTCCGTGAGTCGATGCTAGCCACAGTATTGAGGATGCACTCCGCCAACCTACTGCACTTAGTGGGGACATACACGATCATTTGTATAAAATTGCTTTCTAAAGATTGACTTCTATAAAAATGGACCTAATTTCGTAGTGTAGACATACCCATAGTATCATCCAGGAGTCCTTGAGAGTGTGAAGGGACCCATCCATGGTGTCTCCAAACAATTTGGCCCAATCGAAGGGAAGTTCCTCAACAGTATTTTGTACCTTGCGGGACTGTCCAGAGCACTGCAGCCAGGAAGCTTGGTGCGTAATTACTGCTGTAGCCATGGAGCATGTGGCTGTGTCAGCAGCACTGAATGAAGCTTGGAGGGTGGTGACTCAGACTCCATAGCTCTCAGAGATGACTCCAACAGGACTTTAAGTCTGAGCTCCCTCAATTTCTTACATCTGCTCTTAAGTTCTGAGCAGAACTTGCATTTGTAGAGAATATGGGTTTCCCCAAGCCAACGGAAGCAGCTTGAATGTATCAGCAGGGAGATCTATGATAGGTATGACAAGGTTTGAAGCTGGGATTGTGGGCATAACCCATCCTCGAAGCCCCGGATCAAGGCCTAAGAAAACAAAGGCTCAGATTGGCAAAGAAAAAATGGAGGAAGGAGAACCCCTGCACCCACAAGCACAAAATGCACTAAAAAAAAAAAAAAAAAAAAAAAAAAGAGGGGGGGGGGAGAAATAAAATAAAGAAATATTGTAAAATAAGGGAAAAATAAGCAAGAGGTGCAGCAAGCTGTGAGGCTTAGCTAACGGTGATACTCCATCTCAGGTCACAGGCAGTTGAGAAGGAACTGGAGCAGCGGCGGGTCCACCCCCCTCTATAGGCTCGCTTGCCCCTGGGAACCGGGCCCCGGGGGAGGGGTGGGGGGCTTGGCCACTGCCACCCCACCCAGGCTCTCTCAGGCAGCTGCTACACTGCACAAAGCAGTGACCTACAGCAGCTAGCTTCAGCCACATGAGAAGTGGCTCCCCGGCTGCCAGGGAGAGTGACCAAGTGTGCCATGGGGGAGGTGCAGTGGGAGAAAGACACAGCCCCCCGGCAGATAATGTGGGGTGAGGAGAGCATGGTGGCCCTGGGCTGGGTGCAGGGAGGTGGGAGGGTTGCTAGGCAGAGAAGCCGGGTGGGGCCTATCAAGCATTGTTCATACAACACACACACACACACAAAAAAAAAAGGGTGTTTGTTTTTAAAAGAACAGGTTTAAATTTTCCTTTTTAAAAAATTAGCGAAGAAGAGTAAAGAGCCAAATTAAAGGAAGGAAAGGTCTTCATCCACAGCCAAAGCACTCTAAGTTCCCTGTAAGCTGCTCAGCCATGCAGCAACCTATTTAGCGCCACGCAGGACCTCAGAGAACCTGCAGGGATGCGGTCCACATAATACAGAGAGAGAGGCCCACAATCATAGACAACTTGTGCCATACTGGGGGGCACAATCTAAAGGGGAGGACATGTAAATGCCCCACACGTCTCCTCTGCCTAGAAACCCTCCCATAGCCCTGCTCCCAGCCCAGGGCACCGTGCTCTCCCCACCCCACATTATCTATGAGGGCAGGGGCTTTGTCCTTCTCCCACTGCACCTCACCCATGGCACACTCAACCACTCTCCCTAGCAGCCGGGCCAGGCGGGGAGCTGCTTTTCACATGGCTGAAGCTGGCCCCTGTAGGTCGCTGCTTTGTTCAATGTAGCAGCTGCCTGAGAGCACCTGGGTAGGATGGCAGTGGCCAGCCCCTTCCCCCCCACACACACACACTCCCTCCCTGGGCCTGGTTCCCCAGGGGCCAAGTGAGCCTTAAATGTGCTGGAGGGAGAGGGGACTTCAGGTCACTTGGCCCCTGTGCCTGGCAGCCGGGCCTGGGTGGGGAGCAGAAGCTGCCGCCTCCCCAGCCAGACTCTCTCAGGAAGCTGCTATGCTGCACAGTGCAGTGACCCAGAGTGGCTGGCATGAGAAGCAGCTTGTCCCACCCTCTCCACTCCCCACCCAGGCCTGGCCCCCCCGTACGCATCGCCTCTGCCCACAATGGTAAATAGGTTGAGAACCACTGATTTATTCATTTGGTATTAGGGATAAAGCCTGTAGCACCTCTGAAGCACAAACTATAGGATATTAATATTTACAAAGCTACATGAACAGCCAGTCCATAACATTAACAAATCTAAAACTAAAGGTACAACATAAAAGCACATGAAGCCCAACGTACTTGTAAACACATTAATATCTGATCATAATAATATCGGATCATGCAGGCAGGGGACTGGACTCTATGACCTCTCGAGGTCCCTTCCAGTCCTAGAATCTATGAATAAGTAACAGTCATTACGTCATTTAGTTTCTAAAGTTTTCAGACTTTTTTTTTTTTTTTTTTTTTTTTAAATCAGTATGTCAAAATACTGGTTTACTATACAAATCAAGAGTGTCCTAGAAGATAGGCAAATTCTTGTATCTTAATTGCCACCCTAGCCCTACTACGAGTGGCAGCCAGAAAAGTTTGTCATGGAATCACCATCAGCACCTTCCAGCTGAGGATCTCAAAGTGATTTACAAACATTAATAATTCAATTTCACAAGAGCCCTGGAAAAAAGTAAGTGTATGTGCACATGCACGTGTAACAATGGTTTACCACTAGCATCAAAATAACTGGGGAAAAGCTGAAATATAGCATGAAAAGTTGACAATGAAAATTTCAAAACTGGATTCGATTTAGCAGCGTTATAAGCTAGAGGGCTGGGGGGAGGGGGACAGGAGTAAGAATAAGGAGTGGGAGTGGAGAATGCACTTCACATATGCAACATCACTTAGTATATTTTACCAGGAGAGGTCGGCTGCACACATTGCATATGCTCAGCCCCCTGCCTTGTTCCCCTGAGCATCCTCTGTTTGTGCAGCTATTTCATTTTTTATAAAAGATATATACTAGTCTAGGGGCCAAATTCATGCTTTATAAATTATGCAGCCCAGAATATTCAGTGAAGATTTTGTATAGTACATGCTGAAGAATAATCCGCAGCTTCCTTCTTGTAAAATGCACCTTCAACAATGGAATTAAATTTTAGAGCTGGCTCTCTGAAAGCTAATCAATGAACCTGTAAAATGTTTCTGCCTCAACACTTCAAAATCCACCTGAGAGATCTCCAGCCTCTACTTTAAAAAAAAAAAAAAAATTACAAGCTGGGGTTTGAGGGGTGGAGTAGTAAGGAGAACTACAGGAATAAACTTTTATCAACCTTGCTGAAGCCTATCAATATACTTCATACATTATTCAGAAACAGCAGAATCCATTGACATTCCTCTGGTTTTAGCGACTTGACATTTGGTGTAAATTAAGGATTCTACAGACTACTTGAGAAGGGGGAGTCCTGATGCCCATGAGTGGATTTCTCTCAACTCCTCTCAACATACTAAGAATCAAACTAAGGAGAGTAAAGTTGTTTACTCTGTGCATCACCAGGAAATGCTTCACAGAATGTTCTGATGTACATCATCTGGTGGTGAATAGATCTAAAGTTTGACCTCATTTCAGCAAGACACTTGCTGAAAAACTGCATGCAAAATTGCCAAGTGTGAAAACAGTACAAACTCCTGTCTGACAGCCTAGCCCTGGCCCTGCCCAGACCCCAATGAAACCATCTCAAGTGGGCTGCCAGAGAAGAGAAGTGGAAATTATTGGAATCATAATCTAATATGTTTAAAGCGATCCCACTAACCTTGTTTTGGTGACAGAAAGGCAGAATAGTCCAGTAGTTAGGACATTAGCCTCTGACTTGGAAAACTTGGGTTGAAGTTTCTGCTCCACCACAAACTTCTTATGTGACTTTGGGCAAGCCACTTAACCTCCTAGGCCAGGCTTTTAAAGGTATTTAGGGACCAAAACATGATGATAACCCCACTAGGCATCTTTCAAAAGCACACAATTGCCTAACTCATCGATTTCAATAGGACTTTGGCACCTATCTTCATCTTTAGACACCTAAATACTTTTTAAAATCTGGCCCTCTGTTCTCCATCTGTACAATGGGGGTACTAGTACTTTGCTACATCACAGAGGTGTTGTGAAGATGCATAAAACAAAGTGAGATGCATAAAAGATACTGCAATGATGAGGACCATATATGCATCTAAGATCGACACTGACTCAAGAGATGGAACGGGAATTATTTAACTGAAAAATCATCACCCAGGAAGAGATGCAGGAACAATAGGTGCAAGAGACCAAATACAGATATGCAGTCTGTGATTTAAAAACCTGGAACCAGGGCCAGGCTTACAGAGATTGCCAGAGTTGAGTTAAACTTACAGTCCTCAGGAATTCAGTCCCTCAGGAAGTCTGTGTATATTGTATTAGAGTACTAGGGGTCTAAATCTGGTTAACTGTGATTGTGTGACCAGAAATTGCCTATGAAATTGCCATACACTAGCCAGATGATGAGAGTGAATGAACTAACAGTCCTACTTCCCCCTTTAAGGCTGTCAAAAGAAACCTAGCTAGATAACTTGGGCCTGCTCTACACACAGTTTTGTACTGGTACCACCCTCCCACCCCTATCTCCGTATGGATGAGGCTATTGTTGGTAAAAAGGTGCCTTATACCAGTATAACTATTCTTGTGCAGGACTGGCCTGTACAGTATACAGCACCTTTATACTGATCTAACTGCATCCACACTAAAGGGATTGAACTAGTATAAATATAATGGTATATTATTTGCTATTCTTCTTGTGTGCAGACAAGTACTTGCTTTACTATTTCCATCATCATAGAGCCTTCAGTAGGAGTGTTACAACACTTGTAGCTTGTTCAGAATGTAGCAGTGATTCAACTGAGGTCAGAAAGACAGTAAAACCCTAGAGAGAAAAAAAATCCCCATTCTTTTATCCTTATTTCTAACTGGAGCCCAATTCATTCAAATTACACAACACAGTGTCTACACTAGCCCCATGTTGACATGAGGATGTGGACTCAAGCACTACGCCTCTCGCGGAGGTGGAGTACAGAAGTCGATTTTACAATCCCTTTAGGTCCATGGAAGGGACTCAGAGTACACACATAAATGATTAACTTTATAGTGTTTATAACTGTGTTGTATAGTATAATACTGGAAAGGAGGTGGGAGGACTAAGATAAATTAAAAAGATTCTGTCTCAGCTTGAAATTACTTTTGTGAGTTCCAACGCTGTCAAGGGGTGTGTCTACACAGCAAAGAAAAACCCGGGGCTGGCCTGTATCAACTGACTCCGACTCACTGAGCTGTTTCATTCCTGTGTAGACTTCCAGACTCGGGCTGGAACCTGACCTCTGGGACCCTCCCTACTCGTCATGTCCTATAGCCTGGGCTCTGGCCTGAGCCCAGAAATCTACAATGCAATAAAACAGCCCCACAACTCGAGCCCTGCATGCCCAAGTCGGCACAGGCCAGTCGCACATGTCTAGTTGCTGTGTAGACATACCCAGGGGGACCCGCTTTCATAGTCCATGGCAAGTAAGCTGGCAGCAAATGCTTACAGGACAGAAACTATGCACAAAATCTTTTCTATTAGTTCTAATCATTTTTTCCCCTTTTTGCCCTGATTTTCTCCATGACAATGTTTTACATATAAGCAGGCCTGAGCTTATCAGTATTCATCAACGGTAGATGATTCACACAATGATAAGGCATAGCACTTCAAAATAACTACCCCATTACTTTTTCCAAATATGAACAGAATGCTTTAAGTCAAAGATGCATAAATATTCTTCACTGAAGACATCTCACTTCTAATATTATATATATATATAGCTTCTATGTGCATCGTTTACCCAGAAAATAAAAACTCTGAAATACTATGATCTTGAACGTTGATTTTGCTTTGACACATAAAGCCTTGTAATAGTACTTTGAAAATAAAAAACTTCCGCAGATTTACTGTAAACCATTTTTAAAACTTTACATATGAACCTCCAAATACCCAGAGAAAAGACCATTTTAGAATATGCTTACAAAATACAGTATAATTTAACGCAGTCATTACAAAAAATTACACCAGTGCAAAACTGTGTCAAAAAGCAGTAAACTTAATCTACAGATGTTATAATGGAAATGATGATAGCACAATGTTACATCATCAGGAACAGTGACACTGCAATATAGATCATCACAAGCCAGCGAACAGATTTAATGTCTTCCCTAGGACTCCAACACAAGCTGATGTATTAGCTGATCTTCTTAACTAAAAACAAAATGGGATTAAAAACAGCATTGGGGTGAAATCTTGGCTCCATTAAAGTCAATGACAAAACTGCAAATGACTTAAGCAGGCCCAGGATTTCAACCCAGATCACCTCAGGGCAGCTGTTAATCACAATCTATCAAGCATTTAGCCTTCAAACTGAAAACAGATGGACATATGACCCACTATGTGGATTTGTTATATCTAACTTCTATTACAGGAATTAGATCTATGTTATAATGGAACCTGAGGTTTGCCCCTTCAATACTAACTGCTGACAACTACCTCATCTACATGCATAATAAACTACAAAATGACTAAGATATCAGAATTTTCAAAGAGAAAAAATGACTTGTAATTCTTGTATGGTAAAGATCTAATAAATTAACACTGATGAAGAAGTTAGGAGCTAATGCCAAAGAATTGGGGGTACCTGCTGCAAAATTTGGTCCCATTTTGTTGTGCTGTACTTAGGGCTTGCTCATTGATTTCTCTCAAAAGCATGTTGCAATGATTAAGATTATAACTGATTAGACAAAGGCCAGAACTTCTACAATCTCCTATAAAATGCAAGAAAAAGACCATAATACAATAACAGCAAAGGGGAAAGAGTATGAATTAATAGGTATATAATATGCCAATTGTGAACTTTATGTTCCTTAAATGAAGGTGGGTAGAATCACTGGCACACGTCAGTGTGAAGGTACACTAGAGTCAATTAAAAAAAACTGCACTTTGGCTTGTTTGTTTTGTTTACTTTATTTATCATGTATAAATAGCACCTGAATATTTTTTTAACAAAAAAAATCAAAGTGAAAATGAACACAAAATCTCAACTCTAATCCAGAATAATATATCAAGTAAGACATAGAATCGGCTCCTGCCCCACAGCAGATATGGGGATATTTCAGAATGCTGCTTGTCATGAAACAAGCTTTGAACCGATGGCTTGCCATTGCTGAATAGACTTCACTACTCAGTCTTTATAAAAGGGATGACTCATGCCAACGAGGCTACCTGGGATTTAAGTAATCTGATGGAAGATTTTCATAGTTGGTCAAATTAAGGGCAGTTGAATGCATAGTTTATATCGTCAAACCATTTTAAAAAAGCCTAATCAACTAGATGAGCACATATTTCATTGAGTAGCCATATTTTCATCCTTGTGTGTTCCAACTGCTTCACTCCATTTTTGACTATGTACCCAATTTGTGTCATGACAAATCAAGATTTTACACTTTTCTGGGAAGCAGCTGTCTTTAGTTGCTTTGCGAGCTTGTTTAAAGTGCGTCTGGGATGCTCGGCTAATAACAGCAACAACAAAACAAGTAATTACGCACCTGATGTCTAATGTATTGTTCCCAAAGCGTTAATGCCTCCCTACAGTGGAGTTAGAAAATGAACTCATCCTGGCTTGCTCACACATTACATTGCTGTTATATCATCATTTACTACTTGCACTGACACCACTCAGTGGTTGAAAGGCCCAACATATCACTCAAAGCACCAGTTCCTTTATTGAAAGTTTTGCACCTGTCGTTTCTGAACATTTGAACAGATTACTAGAGTTTGCTTCTCATGGTGTATACGTAAGTTTCACCTTCCACACACAGCCATCAGCTTACTTTCACATTCTGATATTTAATATGAAATCTCAATAGAAATGTTTTAGCCTGACCTCTACAATCCTTTCCCAGTACTTCAAGTTAACTACAATACTTTCTACCAATCTATATATCTACCTGCATTACTAAACTTATTAGATTCTAGGGTTGAGAACATCAAGCAAGACAGAGTGAAGAACTACATTAAATAAAATTACATAATTACTTGCTTGAAATGCATTGGCATCCTCTTAGTTCCTTTTACTTTAGTTAAAGTAATTATTTCAAAGTACACCTCTACCTCAATATAACGCTGTCATCGGAAGCCAAAAAATCTTACCGTGTTATAGGTGAGACCGCGTTATATTGAACTTGCTTTGATCCATCGGCGTGCGCAGCCCCCCCGGAGCACTGCTTTACAGCGTTATATCCGAATTCGTGTTATATCGGGTCGTGTTATATTGGGGTAGAGGTGTATTAGCACAGGAAAGTTTTATGTTTGATGTGGAAAAAAGTGGGTTTGGAGAATGGATATGAAGTAGAAGCTGTGTGACATACAGGATCAGAAAGAATATTCCAGGTATATAAGGCAGCATTGGAGAAGGGCAGAAGAACCATAAGGAGAAGAGGTATGAAGTGTAGAGTACATGGTACAGCATAAGACCTAAGGAGGAGAGTAACAGGAGATAAATTATTAGAGGTACTACAGGCAGGGAAAGAACTGTGCAGCTCTCATTGACAAGAAAGTGCATTATTGATCTACTTTATTATGCAGAGTTTAGGAAAAGAGGACTCAGAAATAAATGTTCTAGCTAGCATAACACATTTTTATATTTAGTAACAGCAGCAACAGCAGGAATGGACACTTCATAACATTAGCACTCGATTGTTTATTTTGTTTCTAGAATTGGCTTTGTGCACACAAAAGAAAAGAACATGGTCATAAAGACCAATAAATCAATTCCCTAATTTAATAATATTTAAAACTTCCTATACAGTGAGCGATGAGGGAAGTCCAAGCATCAACAATGTCCTTGCAATGTATTAGCTACATTCTTTAGGACACTATATAATTGTTAAAAGGTTCCCAGAATCCAAGTGTTTAAAAGTTATTAGGTGTAGGCCATTGACTAGATTTATTTTTATTTAACATTATTCTGACCTACAGAAACATCAGATTTCAAGACTGCTTAATTACTGTCCCAGCACTCTTTTCATTTTAGAGCCCAGTCCCTATATGTGTAAACAAATTAATCTGCATACAAACCTAATAAATTCTTTGCTAAAACAGGGTTCAGAGTGCTTGCATGAGGTTGTTTATAGAAGCCAAGTAATTTAAAGCAGATACTTGGTATGGGTGACATTGGGATCCAAAGCAGAATATAGTTAATCTGATCATAAGCAAATCAAAGTTTATGACTCCAAGTAGGAAGTGACAGACAATACTGTGCATCTCTCATGGCGGCAGAAACAAGCAAAGCAACTTCATAGCAAGAAGCAGATTCTGCAGGACAGACGTTTTTTGTAAAAAGCATGTCTTCTAGCAGTTTTAATTGTGAAAATACCTTCCAAACTGAAGGATGAACATGGTCTTAACCTGGAAACAAAATTGCAGCCACTGATGGCCAACCATCAGTGTACAGCACCAGTGTAAGCTTACAGTAGATAGACAATGCCACTATTGGCACTGATGAAACTCACCTTCACTTGAAATCAGAATAAATTTACTATGGAAAATAGTAGCTTAGCCCATCTACATTGGGGATTGGGCCAGTGCAGCTACAATGATGGCTAGCCACAAGGACTGTAACTGAGGTAAATCCATATAATGTAGACAAGGCCTAGGGTAGGTATGAACAAATGTTTCTCTTTATCATAATGGTGTCTTAACTGGCAATTTAACAACCAGATTTTTAAAAACTATGGTGTAACTGAATAATTAATTTATGCATGTAATTACCCAAATGGGTGCACAAATCAGGTATTTGCATATACAAATTACCAAATAAAGGGCAAAAGGAGTAGTGGATGACCAACATTATGTTTCTTCCCCACTGATACTGAATGTAACAGCAGCTTTGCTAATTACACTTGAAGTCCTTCATAGACTATTCCTGCCTTAGTTATCATTTCTAATACAGTACCAACACTATGACCTCAACCTTCATTCCACAAATGATTCCATCCTTCCATATTTTTTAAAAGTTTTCCAACAGGCATCTTTGCATTTTTCCCATGCCATCCCTCATTCATGGGAGCAGCTTTCTATAAATATCCAAAATCACTTCATTGTCCTCTCTCAAATCCTTCTCATATGTGAAGGCTACAAAAAAGCCCCCAGAAAAAAAAATAAACAAATAAAAAAAAGCCTTGACCATAATTAGGCAGCTGGAATGCTACCACACTTCACATCATGCTGATCAATATCATTTCATTATTTCTGTGCTCCCCCGGTCTATTTATTGGTTCTGCCTGCTGCCTATAGTCTCATAATTGGATTGTTAGCTCTTCAGGGGCAGAGATTGTCTATTTTGTTAGATATTTATCTAGTATCTGGTACAATGGGGACCTGGCCTGAAGGATTAGCACAACAAAAGTAATTAAATAAGAGCCATAATCTATCTCCAGCCTTCATACAAGCTTCCCATTGTCATCAGCAGGACACCCACTTTATAATGCCAAGCTAGTCAAAGGTCCAAAGTTTTGTAGGCCTGGTCCACAGGTAAAGATTGATTCTTCTGAATTACTGGCCCTTGTGCTTCTTTTTATGTTCATAATCTGCATGGTCCAATGAAGAAAAGATGCTATAGTTTCAGTAACGTTAACAATTTAGGGTAAGGCAAGGAAATTAGAAACCAATAATTATAAAACTCTTCTCTGAGTAATGTTTTAGTGCAAAATGGAATAGAATGAATGAATGATGGCTATTTTCAGGTTTGGCATATTATGTTTCACAAAGATTTAGGCTAATTTAAATATATTAGATCTGAAAATTTACAGTAATCCCACAACAGCAAGATATCTGACAAATTAAACTTGCATTGCAGATCAGGGAAAGGTTGGAACTGGCAAAACAACAGAATGTTTGTTGGTACAGTAGAGTAAACATTTTAATTTACAACTCATTCATGACTGCTATTGGTTGAGGGGTTTGGTTATGGGGAAATCAGGTTTTACTTACTCAGTCAACTGCTATCCTATGACAGGCAGCAAAATATGAAGAAAGAAACAAAAAAGCAAAAAATGCCCATTTTTCCAAAAGCAGTACTTTCAGTTGAAATAAGCATAAGTAGAGAATTAGAGTGCTGCTTATAATCACATTATGTAGAACAGGAAGAACAGCTATTCCATGACTTGCAAAGAAAGCAGAAACCTTGCAATCATAATTGGAAAATATATCTCAATTTACCTAAAATTTTATTTCTTCTAATGGGAAAAGTCCATAGATGATTACAATGGACCATCCCGCTCTGCTCTTCCTCGAGGCAGAACCAGACCTGTCAGTCAAGACAGACAAAGTGGCCACACCCCTAAAGTCCAAGTCAGTTTGAGATACTTCTAAAGCTGCTCTGAAGAGCTAATTCCCCCTAAGCATTAAACAAGTAATTAAGCATAGCAAGAAAAACATATGAACATTTCCTTCCCCCCAGACAACTTCAAATTCCATCCCTAACATCAGTGGACAAATCTCATGGACAAAGGGGGGCAGGGGGGAAGAGAGAGAGAGAAAAATGTAAAAACACAGGCTACCCTCAGAGCGTTAACACTTGTGCTGGTAGGGATGGATCTGTGCACTTTCTTCCTAGAAGCAAAGACGACATTTTAGGGTAAGCTAAAATAAATTTTTGTATTCTTCCTTGCATGGAAAGTTCACAAATCCATTACAATGGAAATGCCAATAGCAATACATAACCAGAAAGAAAGGATGAATAACTATAAACAACATGAAGGAGACACATCTTCTATTTTCAATAGTTACAGGGAGAGCACAGCAGACAGAACCTTCCATGAGGCCGACACATTTAATTTGTAAAACTCAGTGAAGGGATGGAAAGATGATCACACAGCAACCCTACAACGCTTTTTATCTAGGCTTGAAAGGATTTGACTTCTATCAGTAAATGTCAATTTCACTGTACATACAAACCCATAAACAGTATTTCCATCGATTACAACTGAAATTTATGGATAGGCAAAATAAAAATGCTGCTTGAAAACTTATTAGAGTTTGATTTAAGGCTATTTAATTTGTATATGTTGTCACATGATGTTAACAATCTGTGTTCAATGGTTATACATAGGGCTGCTCATTAATCAGAGTTAACTCATGCAATTAACTCAAAAAAATTAACTGCGATTAAAAAAATTGTGATTAAATCGCATTGCTAAACAATAGAATACCAATTGAAATTTATTAAATATTCTGGATGTTTTTCTCTATTTTCAAATATATTGATTTCTATTACAACGCAGAATACAAAGTGTACAGTGCACACTTTATATTATTTTTATTACAAATATTTGCACTGTAAAAATGATAAACAAAAGAAACAGTATTTTTCAATTCACCTCATACAATACCATAATGCAATCTCTTTATCGTGAAAGTGCAACTTACAAAGGTAGGGGTTTTTTTTGTAATGTAACTGCACTCAAAACCAAAACAATGTAAAACTTTAGAGCCTACAAGTCCACTCAGTCCTACTTCTTATTCAGCCAATCGCTAAGACAAACAAGTTTGTTTACATTTACGAGAGATACTGCTGCCTGCTTCTTATTTACAATGTCATCTGAAAGTGAAAACAGGCATTCGCATGGCACTTTTGTAGCCGTCGCTGAAAGGTATTTATGTGCCAGATATGCTAAACATTTGTATGCCCCTTCATGCTTCAGCCACCATTCCAAAGGACATGCTTCCATGCTGATAATATTCATTAAAAAAAAAAAACAGTGTGTTAATTAAATTTGTGACTGAACTCCTTGGGGGGGGGGGGGTGGAAGAATTCTATGTCCCCTGCTCTGTTTTACCCACATTCTGACATATATTTCACGTTACAGCAGTCTCTTATGATGACCCAGCACATGGTGTTGGATTTACGAACACTGTCACTGCAGATTTGACAAAATGCAAAGAAGATACCAATGCAAGATTTCTAAAAATTGCTACAGCACTCGACCCAAGGTTTAAGAATCTGAAGTGCCATCCAAAATCTGAGAAGGACGAGGAGTGGAGCATGCTTTCAGAAGTCTTAAAAGAGCAACATTCAGATGCAGAAACTACAGAACCCAAACCATCAAACAATAAAATCAACCTTCTGCTGGTGGTATCTAATTCTGATGATGAAAATGAACATGCATTGGTCCACTCTGCATTGGATAGTTATCGAGCAGAACCCGTTATCAGCATGGATGCATGTCCTCTGGAATGATGGTTGAAGCATGAAGGTAAGTATGAATCTTTAGCACATCTAGCATGTAAATATCTTGCGACACCGGTTACAAAAGTGCCACAAGAATGCCTGTTCTCACTTTCAGGTGACATTATAAACAAGAAGCGGGCAGCATTATCTCCTGCAAATGTAAACAGACTTGTTTGTCTGAGCGACTGGCTGAAGGAGGACTGAGTGGACTTGTAGGCTCTTGTTTTATTTTTGAATGCAGTTATTTTTTTGTACATAATTCGACATTTGTAAATTCAACTTTCATGATAACGAGACTGCACTATAGTACTTATATTAGGTGAATTGAAAATACTATTTCTTTTGTTTTTTTACAGTGCAAATATTTATAATCAAAAATAAATATAAAGTGAGCACTGTACACTTCGTATTCTGTGTTGTAATTGAAATCAACATATTTGAAAATGTAGAGAACATCCAAAAATATTTAAATAAATGGTATTCTATTATTGTTTTAAAAAGTTAATCGTGATTAATCATCCTGTTAATCGCTTGACAGCCCTAGTTATAAAGTTTTAGGTTAAAAAAACTAAAGCATCTGTCAATTTCTGTCTGACCCCACACACACACAATTTGTGTGCAACTGTGAACATTAAAATCGCTAAAAATTAAAAAGAAAACATCTATATTATCCCTCCAAATGATAAAAAATTAAAAGTTCTGCCAAGCCTATTTATATGTTGCATATGATCCTGCAGGCCAGGAGGTTGCTAAGAGTGAGTGATCACACAACATTCAAAAAGGAAAAAAAGGTTTCTGGTGTGGTAAATTTCTGCCATGACCATTTAAGCCATCTAATAAATGAATCCTTGGCTTTATTTATTTATTGAGCAAAGGATGTTTGTTTGATTATAGAACAAATGACAAATGGAGCTAGAGATTTTCTGAATTGCTGAGTTTATTCAATATTCATTTCTTTCCACTCTTCCCCCCCCCCTTTTTTTTTTTTGGTAAGTACTTATAATATTCAAAGATTTTGTATGTGGTCAAAAGATGGAAGAATTATTTCCTGAGACTTGGGAAACACAGACAAAGTTCAGGATAAAGCCACATTAGCTCTTAGCACTTCTGTCTCCTGCTACTCAACTAACAAGGAAGCGTACTCTATAGTGGTGTAGGGTTGACATGTGGAGACAGCTGAAGTCTTCTGATATCCAGTGAGATGAAATTCTCCACCCACTTGCTATTGCCAGCATGCTAGAAGTGGCCTCCATTTGGAATTTCACAGTTGGGAGTTTTAGGCTCATATTAAAACTTTGCTGTGAGAAATCCACTATACATGTTTTGTCCTTATCTTGCCTGGATCCATACCAATGGCCTTCACACTATGACTTAAATGTAGACCAAGCCCATGAAAATGCCCTGACAGTGGAATACTTTCTAGAGGTTAAAAGGTTATTTATTTATAATTCAGGTAAATAATCTGTTTTAATTGGTGCCTCTTCAGTACCATGCTGCTAAATTGAATTTATCTGGGCCAGTCCTTGTGCGAGCAGGTTCTCCCTGAGGGGGGAGAAAGAAGAGCAGTTGTTGCCACCTGAACTAGGACAGAGAACCAAGGTGCTTCATTGGACAATGTGCAGCCATCAGCCCCACTTCTGCTTTCTCGTTTTTGTCTTAATTGTCTTGGAGCATATTATGAAAAGCAGACATACATTGATGCTTTTAGCGATGGGTGAAAGTGTACAACCATGGTTACTGCATTTAATCTCATCTGGAATAAAACTTTGGTTATTTGATCCTGGATGCAAATGTCCATTGACCAGAATCCCAGGGTCTGACTCTGAACTCAAAGAATATGAGAGACAACTCCACTCTTAGATCTATCAACTGCCTGCTTAGATGTTTAGTTTTCCTTTTATGAGTAAGGTTTGAAAGGCCAGCAGATTGTTTTCTGCCCAGGGACAGAGGAAGCATGAACATCTACGTAAAGGCTGATGACCTGATTGTGACGCTGGCAGGCCAGATGCCAGCTCTTGCCTAGAATGCTGGCATTAGCTAAGAACTGACAACCTCATAGCTGGAGACCAGACCAGGTCAGGTCACCTGTATGTTAGTTTTGCTTAAAGTAGGTATTAGTCTTATAAGAATGTATTTAGTGTTTAGACTATAAAATGTTTGTATGTTGCCGCATGTATTAATCTCACTTATAATGTCTATATCCAATGGGTAAATATTTAAGGGTTTGCTCTGTAACTGTAAACCCCCACAGTCAGGAGAAACATTACCAAGTGTGAAATACTAGATTGCCACAGGAGGTGTTATTTCCTACCCAACAAAAGAAGGCCCCTAGACACCAGACAAACCATTGTAGAACATCAGAGGAAAAAAAGAATTTGTTGATTGCTTTCTCCCCACCACCACCCATGAAGAGGAGACATGCATGTAAACTCATCCCATCATCTTGAACTCTGGGGGAAGGGAATAAAAATCCCCGACAAGAAGAAACTGCATCTTTTTGGCTGTTTAATCTCTAAAGGGCCAGAGATTCTAAACTGAAGCCAGAGATTCCCACCCCTGGGTCTTCCCCAAAAGACACTTTGAATAGACAGATCACTCTGTTACTCTTAGGATTTAGATGGTAATTCATTAGTGTGTGCATGTTTGCTTGTTTTAACCTGCAAATAACTCTCTTATTCCTTTTGCCTGGTTAGTTTATTACAGGATTGGTTACAGGTGTTGTTTGTGGTGTAGGATCTAGACTACACTGATCTGGGGTAAATGATTGGTCTCTTGCGACTGGAAGCAACCTGATATGTTGTGATTTTTGGTGTAAATGAGCATTTATCACTAAGTCCAGTTTGTCTGGGTGGCAAGAGAGAGAGAGTTTAAGGGGACTGTCTGACTCCTTGGTAAGACTGTTATTGTGGTCCACGAGTTCACATTTGTTATTGGCTTGGTGAAATCTAATTAATGAACCACCAGTTTGGGGTATCTAACAATGTTGGCACTCAAAGTCGTGAGCCATTCCAGACAGCGTGACACTGGTACCTCGTTGGTTTTTTTATATAAGTCATTGCTAAAGTGTTGTCAAGACCTGAGAACTACATTTTGAGTGATCAGGATTACGTAGAAGAATCAGATATGCCCTAGTAACCCTAAAGTCAAGCCAACTAAAAATGTAGGAACTTTGTCTGTAATGCTTGGGTGAAGTTGTTCCCTGAACAAGTTCTCCAGCCCATGAAACTGGCATTGATGGTCACCACCAACCCTCTGATATTTTGACATCTTGTGGGACTCCAATTATCTACTTCTTGTAGGTAAAAAGAGAGAGATTGCAATACTCCTTTCAGCATTGGGACTACATAAGATAGATATGATTGGTCCTGTAGGCTCAGGAAGAAAAAGGAAATTTCTGCAGAGGATGCATGTGGAATTTCACCCATGGCACCACTACATCTAAAAACGTATTTCAATATTGTACTTCTACATCCATTTTATACCCTCCAAAATAATCTCATGCACAAGAAATAAGCTAATTCAAAAAGTATTCATAAAGTCAAGGAGTAAATAAATCACCTCACACTAAAAAAAGGTTTGGTGTTGGTGTGGAGTAAAAAACTATCAGCGCCTAGCCTTAATAGCTAAAACATGAGACAAATGCTGGATTTTAAAAGATGGCAACTACAAAGAAAGAATACACAAGATCTTATTTAGCTCAAAAAGCAAGACACATCACAGGCAACCTTTGAGCATTTGCCTAAAAGAGGCAAACTTTTTTCATAATGAAGAACAAAAGAAACCTACAAAATGGAGAGGAGACATGGCATCATTTTTCCATGGGACTCAGCTGCCTTTATGCTAAAAGGGTCTAGCTCTTAAAAGATACTCTACATAGATCTGGACACAAGGGAACCAGCCAAAGCTCTTCAGCTGATGTAACTATATAGCAGGGATCAGCAACCTTTCAGAAGTGGTGTGCCGAGTCGTCATTTATTCACTCTAATTTAAGGTTTCGCATGCCAGTAATACATTTTAACATTTTTAGAAGGTCTCTTTCTATAAGTCTATAATATATAACTAAACTACTGTTGTATGTAAAGTAAATAAGGTTTTTAAAATGTTTAAGAAACTTCATTTAAAATTAAATTAAAATAGAGCCCCTCCCTCCCCCCGACTGGTGGCCAGGATCCGGGCAGTGCGAGTGCCACTGAAAATCAGCTCACGTGCCATAGGTTGCCTACCCCTGCTATATAGTGATAGTAGAACCAGAGACTGAGCTGTGTGCAATGCAACATATACTGTCAATACATGTCTTGTTGCCCTGTTCTTTCACAAAGACAAATTACTTTTAGGCTTCTGGAGCTGATGAAGACTAGGCAGTATATTACACACACACACGCCCCCAAAATGAAGTGATATTTTGGCATCAATTACTAGTAATCAGTGACTTTGAGTTGTAACACTGACAAACAGATTTTTCCATTAAATAAAATGTAGCTTCTTCACTTCTTTTTCCTGAAGTATACATAGGAAGCCTCTACCATGACTGGTTTTCTGTCACAGAACAGACAAAACCAGGCATTTAGGAGGACACTGGGGAAAGAGCTGAACTTTCATGCAAGCACCTAATAAAGCTTATCCATTCTCTTTAATGTTAGAAATTCAGGTGTAGTGCAAACTAGATGTGAAGAAGAGTGTAGTGAGGCGGAATGGCCTCCCTCCAAACTGGAGTCTGAGGAACCATTACACTCCCCTGGGTGGGTGGAGCCAAATGCACCCCCCACCCCCACCTCACAGAAAGTATCAGAGCAGGACAGGAAGTAGAAAAGGAAAGCGCTGGAGCTCAATTGCTGCTGAGCCACAGGAGAGAGTGGACGTCTCTTCTAGGGAGCAGGTGCCTCTGCAAGAGCCGACCCAGCCCCAGAGTGGACCGACACCTTGCCATCAGGGGAGGCAGTCAAGGACCCCGAGGAGCTGCTGGCGCTACCAATAGCCGAAGACCATGAGGAGACAGGGAATCTTTGGACCATGGGAGCCTACACACAGAAGGTGGTAGGAAGTAGCCCACAGGGATAAGACTCTAGTCCAGTTCTGCTGCCAGAGTGAGAGTCAGTGTGTTGCAGCTGGAATCCCACTCTGCCACTGTTAGGACCCTGGGCTGGGACGCGGTGGAGTTGGGTGGGACCATGTACTCCTACCCCCTGCCACTCCACCTCTAGGGTGCAGCCTCCTCACCATAGACCACCCATGTTGGCGCTCACCCCCTGCCTGAGCCCCTAGACTGCTACAGATCTCTAGACTGTCTGTAGCTGTCTGCCCCAGCCACATGGCTGTGGGCTAAGCTAAAGACTGTTTGAGTCTCTGCCCTGCCCAGAGGGTCAGAGCTCCCTGATAGACTAATTATAGGCTGTTAATTACTGTCTGCCCCAGCTAGGTGGTTGTGGGCTAAACACTGTTGTACTTCACTCCGCTCAGGGGCTGGAACTCTCCTCTATAAGATGGCTACTTGCAGTCTGCCAGTAGTGGGGGACCACTACAAAGAGATCTCAAGTGTGAGGAACCACTACAAAGAGATTCCAGGAAGCTTTCATTAATAAAGAACATTAATCTGTCCCTGTGCTTCATTTCCAACATGTAAAGAACACTTAAGTTTGTTCTGGATGGTCCAGAACTGAAGCCATCCTCCTCCTGTAGTCTTGAATTCAAAATAATCTGGGGAAGATAAAGTCGTGTTCCCCAGATTTCCATCCAGAGACTCTGAAAAAGGAGCTGGGTTTTGCTGTAATGTCTTCTCTGCACCACAACAATTCTCATTTAGAGTGTCTTTGGAAGAGACGGTGTGATAACATTCTTGTGGCACAAATGCAGTCCCTGTGTCTCCCCTCATGATGTAGCAGTAGAGCAGTTCTGCCTCACTTTTCCAAACATAGTTTTCAGCACACTTCAGTTTATGAATGTGGCTTATCCTTTAGCAAAGTCACAGAGTTTAACTGCTTCCAGGATAGCAGAGTCTCCATGTCCAAGATAAACACAAACCAAAATAATCTTCGTTTTATTGGGCTCAGGTTTTAGCTCCCTTCCTTTTCAGGCAGACTCCAGCATCAGTGTCTTGCCTTAGCACTCATGAGCAGGTTTCCTGGTAAGAAAGTCAACAGTCTGTGTCAGTCCTACCCTCTGCAGACCACGATCTTCATTCAACTTCTGTCCCCAGCCATGCTTCTTGTACAATATGGGAGCTGCCAGTCTGCTCTCCTTTCTAATCAGAACTAGCTCAGTTCAGAGCTCTTCTTTTAACCACCCCTTCCAAGCCTGACAGCTGGCAAGACCTGACAAGCATGGAGGGAGGGATAGCTCAGTGGTTTGAGCTGGCCTGCTAAACCCAGGGTTGTGAGTTTAATCCTTGAGGGGGCCACTTAGGGATCTGGGGCAAAATCAGTACTTGGTCCTGCTAGTGAAGGCAGGGGGCTGGACTCGATGACCTTTCAAGGTCCCTTCCAGTTCTAGGAGATAGGATATCATTTAAAAAAAAAAAAATCAAGTCTGACAACTGTTGTAGATGAAACAGATGTTGCTGATGGTCCCTGGACCACCTCATTAACCCTTCCTGGCCAGTCTGGGATTCATAAACCCCATCACAATGCTGCAGAGCAGAAACAACATGTATATGTGTAACTGAGGACAAGATAGCAGAGAGCACTCAAATGCTAGGCCTATGTACAGTAACCAATATATCGTGGGTCCCAGAACATTTATTTTACACATACGTGTGTGCATGCCAAGGGATCCAGAGTGCTCTACTGTAGAGGTTACAAAAATGGAATTATAGAAGAGTCAGGGAAAGGGTACTCACCTAACTTTAATTCTAAAAAAGAAGAACAGGAGTACTTGTGGCACCTTAGAGACTAACAAATTTATTAGAGCATAAGCTTTCGTGGACTACAGCCCACTTCTTCGGATGCATATAGAATGGAACATATATTGAGGGTATCTCCTCAATATATGTTCCATTCTATATGCATCCGAAGAAGTGGGCTGTAGTCCACGAAAGCTTATGCTCTAATAAATTTGTTAGTCTCTAAGGTGCCACAAGTACTCCTATTCTTCTTTTTGCGGATACAGACTAACACGGCTGTTACTCTGAAACCTTTAATTCTAAACATTCCAATTGGCAAGGAGGTGCCTAAGTACTCCTGTCACTGATTTTCTAGGATTCCAGATTCACATTCAGGGAGAACGAGCACAAGTATAGATCTAGACAGTCAATACTCAAAGAAGAAAAAAGCCATTCAGACCACTCACTTGAATTAGAGGAAGGTAGTTTGTGATTCATGTTTTGTTGAGAATTCATCTGACATGCTGCAATTTATTTCTTTTATCTTGCATTGATCTGGCAGAATGTTTTTTCATATTACATCTGAAAATCATGAATTGTTAGTGAAGCACAAGGTGTCTTTTTGAAATAGAAAAACTTAATCAGTGACCTGTCTTACATTATTAAATTAGCATGTAAAATTGTCAAAGCTGTACAAGAAGCATACCATAGAATGGTTCTGCTTGCTATTGCACTACCACTAAGTCCATTCTGTTTAGCCATTCCCTTGCTACATTAGTTTTTGCCACCTAACCAAAACTGTTCCAGAAAATATTTTGTTGTCACTCAACATATTGTGAGAAATGATTATGGTTGTAGGTGCAAAGTAAAACCAGACAGAAAATGTTTTTGTATATATTTTGTTGTGACATATCCAGGAAACAATTTCAACTCCCAACCATGAATTCTGAAGATCTGAGGTGGGGTTCAGGAAGGAAAAGAGACTGTTGGAGGGGTGACACAAAGAAAGGAAGGCAGTCTAATCATGGGTATTGACAACTGTGCGTCAGGGAGCCAGCACAGTGGGAAAGAGGAAAACAAAGTGACCGGGCAAACAGATGGAGCCAAAAAAGTTGGGAAAATCCCAAGTGACAGCAGCATTAGTGGGTGCATGATTCACTCATGACATCCTGTGGTACTCCAACTATCTACTTCGTTGTAGCCAAAAAACAACCAAACAAAAAAAAATTGCAAGAGTCCTTTCAGCACTGGTAAAAGAGTTACTGGAAGAGGAGCTGTAGAGCTCGCAACAGAGGTCCAATTCTTTCTACAGACAGAGCTCCAGCACATGGTCTAATGGTTAAGGCATGGGAATAAAAGAAAAATCTGATTTGTATTCCCAACTCTTCTACTGACTGCAAGAGTTTGGGTAAGTCACTTTACCTTTTTGTGCCGCCGTTTTTCCAACTATAAAAGGGAGATAATACCTTTTTAAAGTTCTTAAAGATAACAAGAAAAAAGTTGCTATAAAGATACAACGGCTTTTATTATTTTAACACCAGCTTTCATCAAAGCACTTTAGACATTAATTAACCCTCTACTCATCTGCAAGGTGCTTAAGTATGCCATCCATTTTGCAGATAGGTAAACTGCTGCACAAAGTATGTAAGTGACTTGCTCAGGGACACTTGGTGTAATCAGTGGCAGAGTCAAGATTAGACTCTGTCCTAACACAATCTGCTGCAATAACCACAAGCCATCGCTCCTTCAGAGTCCAAAAAGTGAAAGAAGGAACCAGTTATAATCAAAGAACACCACTTTCCAGTTTATTTATCAAGCTTTCTTATACAGAATAATTGAAATGTAAGGCTAGAAGAAACCTCAAGAGGTCACCTAGTCCATCCCACCCTGCACTGAGGCAGCACCAAGTATTCCTAGACCATAACTGACAAGTATTTGTCTAACTTGCTCTTTAAAACCTCCAATGATGGGGACTCCCCAACCTCCTTTGAAAGCCTATTCCAGTGCTTAACGATCCTTGGAGTTGGAATTTTTTTCCTAATATCTAACCTAAATCTCCCTTGATGCAGATTAAGACCATTACCTCTTGTCCTATCCTCACAGAACATTGAGAACAACTGATCACCATCGTCCCTATAATGGCCTTCAACATATTTTAAGACTTATCAGGTCCCCCTCAGTCTTTTTAAAACTAAACATGCACAGTTTATTCATAGGTCATATTTTCTAAAACTTATAATTTTTGTTCTTCTCTGAACTCTCTCCAATTTGTCCACTTTCTTGAAGTGTGGCACCCAAAACTGGACACAATTCTCCAGCTGAGACTTCATCAGTGTCAAGTAGAGTGGAACATTTCCCATTCCTTACCAATGACACATCTGTTAATACACCCCATAAAGATACTAGCTCTTTTTGTTTGGGCAATTGCATCAGTGTTGGCTCATTCACTTTGTGATCCACTACAACCCCCAAATCCTTTTCTCCAGTACTACTGCCTAACTGTTATTTCCTATTTTGCAACTGTGCATTTGATTTTTCCTTCTTAAGTGTAGTACTTTGCATTTGTCTTTATTGAATTTCATCTTGTTGATTTCAGGCCAGTTTTCCTATTTAAAAAGGTCATTTTTAATTCTAACCATGTCCTCCAAAGTGCTTGCAACCACTCCTGGCTTGGTGTCATCTGCAAATTTTATATGCTATATCCAGTAATAACCATACTGGACTCTGCTGACTCATCACTGAAGCAATATTTGTTGATAAGCTACCTAAACCATCTTACTAATACAAGAAGAAGCTAAAGCTAAAACAGAAGTGTCATCTTTCATTGTAATTTTACATAGCCAGATTTGGTAATGATGATCAATGACAAATAGAGGGCTTAGAAATACCACGTGCTCATGCTGTGTGGAAGTTTAGAGCAGACAAATGGTATAAGTGGGGCTCAAGAGCTGCTTGCTACAAGTTTCCCTGATAGGGAAGAAGAGACAGCAAGGAGAAGAGCAGACATTGCATTCTTTATGCAAGGTGAGGGAGGACATCTGAATATGATTGAGTGTGGGTGGGGAAAGGAAGGGGATGAACTGGAAGAGAGAAGTAGGGGACAGAGATTTAAGGGGGAGAGGGAAGCAGAAGAACAATGTAAGGAAAGAAGGAAGAGATACAAGTGATTGGAGAGGAGGAATAGGAAATAGGGAACAACAAATACTGAAAACAATTCAATAAAAGATGTGCTATGTCAGGAAAGAAAAAGTAAGCATATCAAAACCATTGTAAGTACAATAAAAGTTCATCAAATTGAACGTTGAATCACTGTTACAATTAAGTACAGTGAACAGCAGGAAACTATTTTATTCTTTTAAATTGGAGAAGCAGGCTCCGGGTAGAGTTGGCAAGAGAGCTCAGTATTCTTCATTTTAACTACAAGGTTTAGCCCATAAGCTAATAAGAAACGGGGAAAATGTCTCATCTAGTTGACCAACCCTCCCCATCACACAATTTCATACATTAACATCTCCAATGCCTCTTGTTTATTACCACACTCCTAACATTAGTATCTAAACAATTAAATCCAGGCACGCAAGGATCACATATTTATGTGCTTGGATTTTTAATATGCATGATTCCATGAGACTGATTTACATACTTGGGAATGGACACCATTTCTTTAACTTAAATTCATCTGAGTCCTTGGGAATATCTTGAGAGCAGGCAGAGGATTGTTCAAATTTGCATGGGTTTTTGAGTAAACATTGAAGCCAGCTTATTCTCCTTTCCCAAAGAGGAGAAAGCTGGCCTCAAAAAAGGCTCAAACCAAGAGTAGAGAGATAACAGTAACAACTAAGCCAACCCTGTAAATAATCCTTCTTACCTCATTGTAGGAAAAAAAGCTTTCTTCCACCACAAACTAAAAAAAAACCTCGTCTAACTACACACTCTGTGGTATATAGATGGCATATGATAGAATTGTACTGACCTTTAGATTTAAACCTGTATCTCCCCAAGTGAGAATAATAACCTGCAGGCCTCAGAGAAATCAGAAGCTTGTGGAAGTATGAGGTGATTATAAGCAGCGCTGATAACTGCCTATTAAGGTTGCTTGACACTTCCCATTATAAGATTCAGGTTTTAGTTGCTTATAACTTTGCCAAACTTTAACTGTTTGAGCTGAAGTTTTCCTTGGGAGATGTCTGCCTCAGGCTAATTATTTATGTATTTGTTTTAGCCAAAATGGTTCAGCAATTTCTGAGAACAATGTTAGGGAAAAATACATTTCCCCATATTTCATATCTGGAGACCTTTTCTTTGAAATGTTCTAGTGCCCCCATGCTTTGGACTTATGTCAAAAATGTGCCTTTTGCAGTCCCTGTGAAATTCCACCCAAATTTGGATGAGTTATAATAAGCATTTGAAAAATCTCAATTTGAACATGCTTAGTAGAGACTTGCTGCTAGAGCTTAAAAGCTAAAATCTTCAGAGTCCATCCTCACTAAGCATGCTGAAGCCTCTCACAGCTCCTAGTGCTGACCAGCCTGCACGTGCGCCATCCCCACATAGTAACTGTGCATGCTCCAGTCCTGAGCTATGGGAGCTCAGAAGGACTTTCCCTGAGAAGACTAATCCCAGCTGCTTCAGGTTGGGTGGGGCCAGGCACCAAAACGGTAAGCAGGAAACCTGTTTCTCATGCTCTTAATTACCCACGCTGCATGGCTGCCAGGAGAAGAGAAGAGGAAGCTGCTTGATTCAAATATATAGGGACAAAAGCCAGAATGGGGGGAAGGAAAGAAGCAGACTGGAATAACAAGTCTGGGAGCCACTATGGTGAGGGAGTGACCCTGGGATCACACAAAGAACTGAGGGAAAGAAGCAGACTAGGACTGGCTGAGCAAGGAGACAGGGACTGGGAAAGGGGAGAGAGATTGGAACTTAGATAGTAAGCCCAGAGAGTGGCTCTATGGTAAGAAGAATGGGTACAACATCTTACAAGGGACAGTAGGATAGCAGGAGAGTTTGCTGCCTTCTAGGAGCAAAGACTAAGGACATCACCACAAGAATAAGCAAGTTTATAAGGTTCGCAGAAGAGACTCCTTTGGTGGTGATCTACATTAGCATGAGTGACACCATATAAGGTACCATTCCACAGATTCTGGTCTGAAAGAATGCTGAAGAGAGGAACATCCACACAATCGTCTCAGAAATTCTTCCTGTTCCTCGAGCAAGAGGGAAAAAAAGAAGGCAGAAGATACTGGAGATCAATGGTTGGCTAAGTAGATTGCATTGGGAGGGAAGGTTTTGATTTTGTGGAATACTGGAACACTTATTATGAAGAGAGGGGATTAAACAGTTCTGATACCCTCCATCTCAACAGAAGGAGTACTATTCTCTTGAGTGATTGTCATAATATTGATTTGAACTAGGACCATATAGAACATAGTTGCAACCAAGGCCCTGTAGTGGCACCAAATCTTGTATAAAGGGGGTCAAATGAGGTGTCTAAGACAAGGTTATGGTTTGCTAGTTATGATTATGCTGTCTATATGTGTGTATCAATCTTGTAGTTGAAGTTATGAATATTGGCTCTATACTGTCTGTATTTCAAACTTATGCTATGCTTCTGGGAGACATCCCAGATAAGTTGGTGTTAGCTCTGCCTAGCCTGCTTGATGGCCCATTAAGGACCATCAGCTATACAATTGACCCATTGAGAGAAGGCATATACGCCTTGTAACTCAGCAAAGTATGCAGGAACTTGCCCATGTGACTCCAGACTCCATTTTGCTGTAATTTTCCACAGTAAGAACAAAGAGGTGTTCTTACACCTGGAAAAGACTATAAAAGGCTGATGCCTCATCTCCATCTCATCTTCAATCCTGTTTCTTATCTCTGGAGGGACTTTGCTACAAACTGAAGCTCTGAACAAAGGACTGAGGACCCATCCCAGCTGTGGATGTACTCCAGAGACTTGATTTAAACATGCAGCTTATTTCATCACTATTACAAGCCTGAACCAAGAACTTTGCCATTACTATATGTAATTGATTCCATTTAACCAATTCTAGCTCTCATCTCTATCTTTTTCCTTTTATGAATAAACCTTTAGATTTTAGATTTTAAAGGATTGGCAACAGCGTGATTTGTGGGTAAGATCTGATTTGTATATTGACCTGGGTCTGGGGCTTGGTCCTTCGGGATCGAGAGAACCTTTTTTTTCTTTTACTGGGGTATTGGTTTTCATAACCATTCATCCCCATAACGAGTGGCACTGGTGGTGATACTGGGAAACTGGAGTGTCTAAGGGAATTGCTTGTGTGATTTGTGGTTAGCCAGTGGGGTAAGACCAAAGTCCTCTTTGTCTGGCTGGTTTGGTTTGCCTTAGAGGTGGAAAAACCCCAGCCTTGGGCTGTAACTGCCCTGTTTTAAGCAATTTGTCCTGAATTGGCACTCTCAGTTGGGTCCCGCCAGAACCAGCATTGTTACAGTGATAAATTAGTTAGAGTAGTAAAGGAGGGCTTTAAACAACCATGAAGGGGGAGTGGGGGTGAGGAGGTATAATTGGGCAACTGTGGTACAAACACCCAAGTATGTAAATCAGTCTCATGGAATCATGCATATTAAAAATCCAAGCACATAAATATGTGATCCTTGCGTGCCTGGATTTAATTGTTTAGATACTAACGTTAGGAGCGTGGTAATAAACAAGAGGCATTGGAGATGTTAATGTATGAATAGAAATAGTTACACTTAATATTGGTGGGCTAGGTCTTATGATTTGGATGTTAAAATCGAAGCTTATATACCTTGTTTCGCAAGGCTAGAACGGGGGCAAAAAGGGAAAAAGGTGGCACTATACATCAAAGACACAATTACCTGTTAGTCATCAAAGACTAAAAATCACAAGAATGAGAACAGTTTGAATGCTTATGGATTTAAGATGGGATACTGGTGGATATCTGTTACAGACAACTTAATCAGACTAGAACAGTAGTTTTCAACCTGGGGTCCACAGACTATGTCTAAGATTTCCAAAGGGGTCCGCACCTCCATTTGAAAATTTTTAGGGGTCCAGAAATGAAAAAAGGTTGAAAACCACTGGACTAAAGAACAGGAGAAAAGGCTCGTTAAATATCTATCCATAATATGTAGGAGGAAAAACATATCAAAGGTGACTATAATCTGAGGGAGATTTTGCTGGACATTTTATGCAGCCAGTAACAAAACTTCCTTAGAGTTTCTAAACTTAATAGAATAATTTTTAACGCAAAATCCTGCACCCAACATAGATGTAATTCAATATTCATCCTTATTCTGACAGACAAGAAAGAGCAATGACTGTTGCCTAGGTATCAGTGATCATACACTCAGACATGTAGGAGTGGAAGAGATCTCAATAGGTCATCTAGTCCAAACTCCTGCATTACGGGGGAACTAAGTATTTATTATCTAGACCATCCTGACAGGTGTTTCTCTAACCTGTTCATAGAAGTCCCCCAATGACAGAGATTCTACAACCGCCTTAGATAATTTGTGCCAGTGCTTAACTTCCCTTATAATTAGGAAGATTTTCCTAATGTCTAACCTATATCTCTCTTACTGCAATTTAAGCCCATTACCTCTTGTCCTGTCCTCAATAGATAAGGAGAGCAACTGATCCCCTTCCTCTTTCTAATGACCTTTTACTTACTTCAAGATTTATCTTCTCTTCTCCAGAATAAACAAACACAATTTTTTTCAATCTTTCCTTCTAGGTCATGTTTTCTAGACCTTTCCTCATTTTTGTTGCTCTCCTCTGGATTCTCTCCAATTTGTCCACATCTTTCCCGAACTGTGGTGCCCAGAACTGGACACAGCATTCTAGTTCAGGTTTTATCATTGGAAGAATTTCTCTTGTATCTTGCTTACAACGCTCCTGCTAATACAGCCAGAATGATGTATTAACTTTTTTTGCAATAGTATTCATTTGTTGACTCACATTTAGTTGGTGATCCACTTTAATCCTCAGATCCTTTTTCTGCCATACACCACCTAAGGCAGTCACTACCTATTTTGTATTTGTGCAATTGATTATTCCTTCCTAAGTGTAGTACTTTGCATTTGTCCTAATTGAATTTCATCCTATTTATTTCAGACCATTTCTCCAGTTTATCAAGATCACTTTGAATTCTAATCCTGTCCAAAGTGCTTGTAACCCTTCCCAGCTTGGTATCAACTGCAAACTTTATAAGTGTACTCTCTCTGACATTATCCAAATCATTTATAAAGTTCCTGAATAGAATCAGACCCAGGACAGGTCCCTGGAGAAAAACACTCAATATGCTCTTCCAGCCTGACTGTAAACCACTGATAACTCTCCGAGTTCAGTTTCTCTACTAGTTGTGCACCCGCATTACAGTAGGTTAGTCTAGGCTACATTTCCTTAGTCTCCTTATGAAAAGGTCATGTGAGACAGTAACAAAAGTCTTAGAATCATAGAATATTAGGGTTGGAAGAGACCTCAGGAGGTCATCTAGTCCAATCCCCTGCTCAAAGCAGGATCAACGCAAGTAAATCATCCCAGCCAGGGCTTTGTCAAGCCGGGCCTTAAAAACCTCTAAGGATAGAAATTCCATCACCTCCCTAGGTAACCCATTCCAGTGCTTCACCATCCTCCTAGTGAAATAGTGTTTCCTAATATCCAATCTAGACCTCCCACATTGCAACTTGAGACCATTACTTCTTGTTCTGTCATCTGCCACCACTGAGAACAGCCTAGCTCCATCCTCTCTGGAACTGCCCTTCAGGTAGTTGAAGGCTGCTATCAAATCCCTCTTCACTCTTCTCCAGACTAAATAACCCCAGTTCCCTCAGCCTCTCCTCGTAAGTCATGTGCCCCAGCCCCCTAATCATTTTCCTTTCCCTCCGCTGCACTCTCTCCAATTTGTCCACATCCCTTCAGTAGTGGAGAGGCCAAAACTGGATGCAATACTCCAGGTGTGGCCTCACCAGTGCCAAATAGAGGGGAATAATCACTTCCCCCAATCTGCTGGCAACGTGCCTACTAATACAGCCCAATATGCCGATGGCCTTCTTGGCAACGAGGGCACACTGCTGACTCATATCCAGCTTCTCATCCACTATAATCCCCAGGTTCTTTTCTGCAGAACTGCTGCTTAGCCAGTCGGTCCCCAGCCTGTAGCGGTACATGGGAATCTTCCTTCCTAAGTGCAGGACTCTGCACTTGTCCTTCTTGAACCTCATCAGATTTCTTTTGGCCCAATCCTCCAATTTCTCTAGGTCACTCTGGACCCTATCCCTACCCTCTAACGTATCTATCTCTCCCCCCAGTTTAGTGATATCGGCGAACGTGGTGAGGGTGCAATTAATCCCATCATCCAGATCGTTAATAAAGATGTTGAACAAAACCGGACCCAGGATCAACCCCCAGGGCACTCTGCTTGATACTGGCTGCCAACTAGACATGGAGCCGTTGATCACTACTCACTGAGCCCGACAATCTAGCTAGCTTTCTATCCACCTTACAGACCATTCATCCAATCCATACTTTTTTAACTTGCTGGCAAGAATACTGTGGGAGACTGTACCAAAAGCTTTGCTAAAGTCAAGATATATCACATCCACCGCTTTCTCCATATCCACAGAGCCAGTTATCTCATCACAGAAGGAAATCAGGTTGGTCAGGTATGACTTGCTCTTGGTGAATCCATGTTTCTGATCACCTTCCTCTCCTCCAAGTGCTTCAAAATGGATTCCTTGAGGACCTGCTCCATGATTTTGCCAGGGACTGAAGTGAGGCTGACCAGTCTGTAGTTCCCCAGGTTCTCTTTCTTCCCTTTTTTAAAGACGGGCACTATATTTGCCTTTTTCCAATTGTCTGGGACCTCCCCCAATTGCCACGAATTTTCAGAGATAACGGCCAATGGCTCTGCAAACACATCAGCCAACTCCCTCAGCACCCTTGGATGCATTAGATCTGGACCCATGGACTTGTGCACGCCCTGCTTTTCTAAATATTCCTTAACCTGTTCTTTCACCACTGAGGGTTGCTCACCTCCTCCCCATACTGTGCTGCCTAGTGCAGCAGTCTGGGAGCTGACCTTGTCTGTGAAGACCAAGGCAAAAAAAAGCATCAGTTCTTCAGGTTTTTCCACATCATCTGTCACAATGTTGCCTCCCCCATTCAGTAAGGGTCCCACACTTTTCCTGACCTCCTTCTTGTTGCTAACATACCTGTAGAAACCCTTCTTGTTATCCTTCACATCCCTTGGTAGCTGTAACTCCAGTTGTGCCTTGGCCTTCCTAATTACACCCCTGCATGCTCTAGCAGTATTTTTATACTCCTCCCTAGTCCTCTGTCCAAATTTCCACTTCTTGTAAGCTTCCCTTTTGAGTTTAAGCTCACCCAAGATTTCACTGTTAAGCCAAGCTGGTTGCCTGACATATTTGCTATTCTTTCTGTACTTTGGGATGGTTCGTTCCTCAATAAGGCTTCTTTAAAATACAGCCAGCTCTCCTGGCCTCCTCATATTAGCTTCCCAGGGGATCCTGCCCATCAGTCCCCTAAGGGAGTCAGTCTGCTTTTCTGAAGTCTAGGGTCCGTATTTTGCTACTCTCCTTTCTTCCTTTTGTCAGGATCCTGAACTCAACCGTCTCATGGTCACTGCTGCCTAGGTTGCCACCCACTTCTACTTCCCCTACCAATTCTTCCCTATTTGTAAGCAGCAGGTCAAGAGGATCACAGCCCCTAGTCAGTTCCTCCAGCACTTGTCCCCAACACTCTCCAAAAACTTCCTGAATTGTCTGTGCACTGCTGTATTGCTCTCCCAGCAGATGTCAGGGTGATTGAAGTCCCCCATTAGAACCAGGGCTTGCGATCTGGAAACTTCAGTTAGTTGTCCGAAGAAAGCCTTGTCTACTTCTGATCCCGTGGTCTATAGCACACGCCCACCACGACATCACCCTTGTTGCTGTCACCTCTAAACTTAACCCAAATACTCTCAACAGGCTTTTCTCCAGTTTCAAACCGGAGCTCTGAGCAATCATACCGCTCTCTTACATACAATGCAACTCCTCCACCTTTCCTCCCGTACCTGTCCTTCCTGAACAGTTTATACCCATCCTTACTTACATCTATTGCTTCCCCACATCCACAAGGCTTGTTATCCTGTCAAAGAAGGATATTAGATTGGTATGACATATGTTCTTGACAAATCTATGTTGACTGTTACTTATCACCTTGTTATCTTTTAGGTGTTTACTAATCAATTGTTTGATTATTCGCTCCATTATCTTCCAGGTACTGAAGTTGAGCTGACTTTTCTATAATTGTCCTTATTCTGTTTATCATCAATAGGTACTACACTTACCCTTGTCCAGTCCTCTGGGATCTCTCCTCTCTCTCCATGAGTTCTCAAAGATAATTGCTAATGACTCAGACATCTCTTCAGCCTGTTCCTTAAGTATTCTAGGATGTATTCCGTCCAGCCTGCTGGTGAAGACATCTAACTTGTCTAAATAATTCTTAACTTGTTCTTCCCTATTTCGACCCCATTTATACTCATGTTCACAATGTTAGTTGTCCAATCACTGCTAACCTTTTTGGTGAAAACAAAAAAAAAAAAAAAAAAAAGGCATGAGCTAGTTATATTTACTTTGTGGAAACAGAATATGTCACCAACCAGTAGTAAGTATATTTAGAACTTTAAAAGGGCCAGTTTTCCAAAGCTTAAAGCAATTATTGGCATAACCGACTGGGAACAAATTTAAAATGGAAACTAACAAAAACTGGAACTTATTCAAGGACATCCTATTAGATGACCAAAAAGCCATGACTCCAAAGACATTTAAAAAACAAAAGTTATGCTGGGCAAGGAGCCAATCTGGCTAAAAGGAGATGTGAATGTGATGATAAAACAAATAAAATATATAAAGGATGCAAAAAAGGGGAAGTAAATGGCAATGAATATAAGTTATAAGTTAAAAAAAGTGCAGGCAACTGATAAGGGAAGTCAGGTATAGGTCCATCAGTACATGCAGATGCTAAACTTGTAAACAGTGATGTAGAAAAGTCAGGAATGTTAAATAGATATTTCTACTCTCTATTTAGAATGAGATGAGAGGATGTACCCAACCCATGTGATTTTGTAGAGAAAATATTAAGATTACTATCTGTAACAAAGGAGCATGTGAGGCTGCATCTGCCAAAATTAACATTTTCAAATAAACAGACTCGAACAATTTACAACCAAGAGTCTTAAAGGAACTAACCAAGGAGCACTTTGAACCGCTAATATTACTTTTTAACAAATCTTGAAAAACAAGGGACATTCCAAAGGGCTGAGGACTGCCAATGTAGTTCCAATATCTAAAAAGGGAGAAAAGAATGACCCAGGGAATTGCAGACCAATTAGTCTGACGTTAATCCCAGGTAAAATAATGGACCAGTTAATTTGGGACTCTATCAAAGAACTAGAGGCTACACAGCATGGTTTCATAGAAAGTAAGGTTTGACAAGACCTTTTTTTTTTTTTTAAACAGGGTTACAGATCTGGTTGATAAAGGTAACTGTGTTTACACACCATACATAGATTTTTCCAAGCCATTTGACTTAGTATCACATGACATTTTGATTTTTTTAAAAACTGAATTATTCAGAATTAACAGAATACACATTAGATGGATTAACAATTCACTCACAGACAGATCTCAAAATGTAGTTGTTAATGGGGAGATCTCAATGAGCGGGATGAGATGTTATACCTACAGGATGAGAGACTGGACATAGGCATAATCATAGGTACTTGCCTCGATATGAGCTGTCAGTGCAACAATGGCAAAAAAGCTAATGAGATCCTCAGATGTATAAAAAAGGGCAACGTCAAGCAGAAGCCTGGAAGTGATCTTGACATTTGTACACAGAATTGGTAAGACCACTGCTAGAATGTTGTCTCCATTTCTGATAATCACACTTCATGAAGAATGAAATACTGGAAGAGTTCAAAGGAGGGCCACAAAAATTATTGAAGAGCTGGAAAACATGTCTCAAGATGTGAGGCTTAAGGAGCTTCAACCCACTCAGTTTATCGAGGAGAAGGTTGAGAAGTAACTTGATCCCTGTGTATAGGTTCTTAAACATAGAAAAAATATATGATAGTGGGGAACTGTTCAACCTTGCTGACAAAGGCATTGTGACAAATAAAGCAATTTCTTGTATATCCTTGGAAGACTTTATTAAATTAAGTTTAAGTATCTTTGGGGTCCATTGTATTAAATGCAAAGTTTAGGTATTATCACGGGCCGGGACTGTATGTAACTTCTCTGCGAGGGAGATGTGATGCGAGGCCTGGGAGTCAAGGAACTATATTGAAAGTGTGCCAGACAAGAATGGACTTCTGGAACAATAGAGTGAAGTGGATTTCCTGAGAAACACAAAGGGAGAGGTTAGCAAATGCCTTTATCTCCGGTTACACAAAAAAACAGCCTTTTGAATCATAGAATATCAGGGTTGGAAGGGACCTCAAGAGGTCATATAGTCCAACCCACTGCTCAAAGAAGGACCAACACCAACTAAATCATCCCAGCCAGGGCTTTGTCAAGCCTGACCTTACCACCTCCCTAGGTAACCCATTCCGTGCTTCATCACCCTCCTAGTGATAAAATTTTTCATAATACCCAACCGAAACCTAACCATTACAACTTGAGACCATTACTCCTTGTTCTGTCATCTGCTACCACTGAGAACAGTCTAGATCCATCCTCTTTGGAACCCCCTTTCAGGTACCTGAAAGCAGGTATCAAATCCCCCCTCATTCTTCTCTTTTGCAGACTAAATAATCCCAGTTCCCTCAGCCTCTCCTCAGAAGTCATGTGCTCCAGCCCCCTAATCATTTTTGTTGCCCTCCGCTGGACTCTTTCCAATTTTTCCATCCTTCTTGTAGTGTGGGGCCCAAAACTGGACACACTACTCCGGATGAGGCCTCGCCAATGTCAAATAGAGGGGAATGATCACATCTCTCGATCTGCTGGCAATGCTCCTACTTATACAGCCCAAAATGCTGTTAGCCTTCTTGGCAACAAGGGCACACTGTTGGCTCATATCCAGCTTCTCGTCCACTGTAACCCCTAAGTCCTTTTCTGAAGAACTGCTGCCTAGCCTCTCGGTCCCTAGTCTGTAGCAGTGCATGGGATTCTTCCGCCCTAAGTGCAGGACTCTGCACTTGTTCTTGTTGAACCTCATCAGATTTCTTTTGACCCAATCCTCTAATTTGTCTACGTCCTGAAGCTACTCCCTGAAGAGTGAATCATTGTTTGCTGATTACCTGTTCTCCAATACTGGAGATCAAAGGCCCGAGCTATATAAAGAAACAGGCTGATCTGCTCAGTTTGTGTTCTGGTTCCAAATCAGAGGGAGTTATGAACTTGTAATGAAGAGAAAACCCAACTGTGTGTTTTGAAGGACTGACACCTACCCAAGTCTAAAATTGAAGTTGGGGTGACCTCTGGTAAGCATTTTAGCACACATGTAGGTTCTTTTATTGTTTTTAAAATGTTTTATCTGTAATGCTTTTATCTTCCAAATAAATATTTAGAAAGAGCAAGTGTGGTAACTTGTAACTGCGAGCAATTACACTGTTCATGGCCTCTAGAGAGATAGCAAAGCACAGACACAGGCCTGTTTAGGCAGTCTGGCTTGCTGAGAATATCACAGTGTAAATCAAGGAGCTGTGCTGTCTTGACTGTCTGGTCAGGAGATAGAAAGGCACAGGTCTCTCCCCAAGAGAGGTAATGACAGAGAAGCTCAGAGCCTAGAGTGAGTGCCCCTGGTGGACCAGGAGAGGGGAATACAGGTGCAGTTGCCCTTAACTATGACATATATGTAGGTTTGCCAGACATCCAGTTTTCGACCAGAATGCCCAGTCGGAAAGGGACCCTGGCAGCTCTGGTCGCACAGCGGACTGGGCCACTAAAAGTCCAGTTGGCTACAGCAGGGCAGGCAGGCTCTGTGCCCAGCTCCACGCAGCTCCCGGGAAACGGCTGGCATGTCCCTCCAGCTACTAGGCCAGGGGTGGGCAAACATTTTGGCCTGAGGCCACATTGGGTTCCGAAACTATGCCTCCCCAAACACCCTGGCCCCTGCCTCCTATCCACCCCCTCCCACTTCCCGCCCCTTGACTGCCCCCCTCAGAACCTCCAACCCATTCAACCTCCTGTGCTCCCTGTCTCCTGACTGCCCTGCCCCCTATCCACACCCCTGCCCGCTGACAGGCTCCCCGGGACTCCCACGCCTATCCAACAGCCCCCTGTTCCCTGTCCCCTGACTACCAATTTATATCTGCGGATAAAAAATTTGTATTCATGCAGGGCTGTACTGACAATCAGAAGAGATGTGATGGTACACACACACACACAAACGTATGTTCAAAAAGAGTGCACCAGTAAAATAATAATAAAAAAAAAAAGCTAACATTTCAATAACCCAAATACTGATAAAAGATTTTTACAACTGTAAATTTCCCCTGAAGGCCAACATCTTGTGCATGTTACAAGTTAGCTCAGAGCAATTTTTTTATAGCCTAGAATTAAATGCTGGGAAAAAAAGGGATTTAAAATGCAAGTGCTGACACAACCTTAACTACAGCATTTTGCACGATAGAGCAGCACAACTATAATTAAAAGGACAACTTACATCAAGTAAAAAGCTTCACTGCAAGCCTTTTTAATGGATCAATACTTCACCACCATCAGCAACTCAACAGGCTAAGGGAAGAGATGGAAAAAATTAGACTTGTTAAGCAATTAAGGAAAATAACTTGTATGAATACAAGGATCTTTTGAAGGCTCTGAAAGCTGGTTGTATAAGATATCCCCGAATTTATTATTTACTTCTAGAATTAACCACAAAACATAGGGATTGCTTAACATCACATACTAATACAAAAACATCCATGTCTGTTGTACTGATTTTTTTGTGTTACAAAATGGCTGCAAAAAACTGTTAAAGATGCAATGAGAGCTGACTATTAAAATTGGGGGCAATCGCTATTAGAAAGCTGCAGAATGAAAGCTCTAAATAACTGAAAATATATTAGAAAGAAAGCTGCAGCGTATATGACTCAATTGACAGAAATACAGTAAACTGGGTTTTTAAAGCAACCAGCAATATGGTAAGCACATAGTGAACTAGCTCTCTTTTCCATAACTTTAGTAGTAAGATCTTTTAAGGCAGAGAACCAGTGAACTTTAGCTATTTATTGCAGAAAGACCTGAGAAGTACAATTTGGTACCTGGTGATGTTAAACAGCCACAGCTACAACAGGAAGATTTTTAAGCTACCTGTATATGTAAAGTTTCTTGAAGGGCCCGGCAATACATCAAGATGAACTGGTAAGTTCACTACTGCAGTGAAGGAGTCATCCAGAAATCTGAGGATTCTTCCCCAGCATGGAACAATCACTTTCTGATGACCCTGGCTAGATACGCGAGTTCATGTGCCCTGTGTCCATGGCAGCCTTTAGTAAAATTTGAAGGAAAAGCCACTGGAGGTAACCATGCTGCTTTTATTTTTATTTCTTTTCTCATTAAGGGGAATTATCTGGGCATTTCTGTGTTCTCTGAGCATGCACTCTTACCTCAGGCAAATTGCCCCATTTTAAAATACTTAAATTTTTCACTCTGTAGTTCTATTATTGCCAACAAGCTCAGTATTGTTCACTTACAGGGTAGATAGAAAAGTGGCAGTACAGAATCTTCATTTTGGTTGGGAAGAGCAAGGTGCAAATGTTTGTGTATGACAATTTTTTCTTCCCTCCCTCTTTCTTTGGTGTGGGGAAAGGATTTTTCCATTTTATCTTCTTAGGATATGACCCTGCAAGCCCTTAGTAGCATTCAAGTCAACGTACTACACACAAAGTAGTGGTTTGCAGGGTCAAGGCTTCCGGACGAAATTTTCAAAAATGACTACACAGATTTTGGATGCCCAAACTGTCACATTTTAAAGGGCTCTGATTTTCATGATGTGTTGAGAACCCATCCTTAGCTAATCAAGCCTCATAAAAGTATCTCTGGGTAGGCACACATCAAAAATGTAGACCTAAGTGTGTATTCGGCTACATCTTTTACATTTTTTAAGGCATTGCCAATGGTATACCCTCATCTGGAATATTGTCTTGATTTTTCACCACCTCGTTTTAGAAAAGGTATAACAGAAATAGAGATGATTCAGAGGTGAACACAATGAATGATAAGTGGACGTGGAAAAATGTTCTATATAAAGACATCAAAAACAATGGGGCTGCTGAAGTTAGAGAGGAGACATGATAGAGAGATATACAAAATAATTAACAATTCAAAATGTAAATCAGGCACTCTAATTTACCTGCTCCAACTACAAGGATATTATCAATGAAACTGAACAGCAACAGTTTTTTTGGAAGTCATAAAAGGATTTTTTTGTTTTTACACAATGTATATTTAATGTATGGAACTAACTGTTTTCAATGGTTTCTTGCGACAACTTTGCAGGATTCAGAATAGGACTGTACATTGATATGGAGAATAAGAATATCAAACTATATGATAGGATTTAAAAAAATTCTAGGAAGCACATTAATGCTTATGCTTCAGGGGAAAAACTAACCATTTCTTGATAGAGACTGGTGTAACAGACTGACAACATCCTGGACAAACCTTATGGAACTAAGGGTAGGTTTACACTACCCGCCAGATCGGTGGGCAGCAATCAATCCAGCAGGGGTCGATTTATCGCGTCTAGTCTAGAAGCAATAAATCAACCCGAGTGCTCTCCCGTCAACTCCTGTACTCCACCATCACGAGATGCACAGACTGAATCGACGGGGGAGCGGCAGCAGACAACTCACCACGGTGAAGACACCACAGTAAGTCAATCTAAGTATGTCGACTTCAGCTACATTATTCACGTAGCTGAAGCTGCGTAACTTAGATCGACCTCTTCCGCCCCCCATTGTAGACCAGGCCTTAGATAAGCTTTATGGAATTAACTTAAGCCTCTCTCTGCTGAAAATAACAGTGAACGCAGGGAACTGTTCAGCCTGGAGATACTCCAGTCAGAAGAGTATCCAGCCAAGAAAGGTGATTGCAACGGGAACCTGAAGCCTGAGAGTGGGGGCCATAGAGGAGGAATGTAGGTGCAGCTGCCCTGAACTGTGACAGTTAAGAAGTGAGTTTCCCCCAACAATCATGTTAAGAACATAAGAACGGCCATACTGGGTCGGACTAAAGGTCCATCAAGCCCAGTATCCTGTCCTCTGAGAGTGGCCAATGGAAGGTGCCCCAAAGGGAATGAACAGACAGGTTATCATCAAGTGACCCATGCCATGTCACCCAATCCCAGCTTCTGGCAAACAGCCAGGATGGGCAGGAAGGGTGTCCCTAGCCTCTAATAGCCATTGATGGACCTATCTTCCATGAATCTATCTAGCTCCCTTTTGAACCCTGTTATAGTATTGGCCTTCACAACACCCTCTGGCAAGGAGTTCCAGAGGTTGACAGTGCCTTGCATGAAAAAACACACTTTCTTGTGTTTGTTTTAAACCTGCTACCTATTAATTTCATTTGGTGGCCCCTTGTTCTTGTATTATGAGAAGGAGTACATAAGGCTTCCTTATTTACTTTCTCTATACCACTCATGATTTTATAGACCTCCATCATAGCCCCCTTAGTCGCCTCTTTTCCAACCTGAAAAGTCCCAATCTTATTAATCTCTCCTCATACGGAAGCCATTCTATACCCCTAATAATTTTTGTTGCCCTTTTCTGAACCTTTTCCAATTCCAATATATCTTTTTTTGAGATGGGGTGACCACATCCGCACGTAGTATTCAAGGTGTGGGTGTACGTACCATGGATTTATATAGAGGCAATATGATATTTTCTGTCTTATTATGTATCCCTTTCTTGATGATTCCCAACATTCTGTTCGCTTTTTTGACTGCCGCTGCACATTGAGTCCAAGATCCGTATTTTGCTACTCTCCTTTCTTCCTTTTGTGAGGATCCTGAACTCAACCGTCTCATGGTCACTGCTGCCTAGGTTGCCACCCACATCTACTTCCCCTACCAATTCTTCCCTGTTTGTAAGCAGCAGGTCTAGAGGAGCACAGCTCCTAGTCGGTTTCTCCAGCACTTGTACCAGGAAGTTGTCCCCAACACAGAATGTACATGCCAGACCCAAGAGATTCCTATAACTCCTTTGAACCACCTTGCCATAGGACCACTTGAGATGTGAGGCAGGGAGCTGAAAGGGAAGTGAAGCTTTGATCATGACAAAGGATTATTAAATTCTGGAAAAGGCAGCAAGGAACTCACAACTCTTGTGAAGACAACTAGAAGAATTTGGTTTTGCATTACATTCATTTTATGTCACTAAACTGAACCTTGCAAAGGGAGAGTTAATTCAAAAGCACCAGTTATCACAGAGGGATTAGACGAGAGGATACACCTAGTGGATGGGGGGCAGGGGGAAAGCAGTACACCTGGTCTCTTGATTTTAGTAAGGCTTTTGACAGTCTCACATGACATTCTCATAAGCAAACTAGTGAAACGTGGTCTAGATGAAATTACTAGAAGATTGATGTATAACTGGTTTAAAGACCATACTCAAAGAGCAGTTATCCATGGTTCTCTGTCAAACTGCAAGGACGTATCCAATGGGTTCCTACACAGGGTCTGTCCTGGCTCCAATATTTTCATTAGATGACTTGGATGAGAGTATATTCATAAAATTTGCAGATGACACCAAGCTGGAAGGGGTTGCAAGCACTTTGGAAGACAGGATTAGAATTCAAAATGTCCTTGATAAATTGGAGAATTGGTGTGAAATCAGTAAGATGAAATTCAAGTGCAAAGTAACACATGTATGAAGGGAAAAAAATCAAATGCACAACTAAAAAAAGGGTACAAAAAGGATCTTGGTGTTTTAGTGAATCAGAAATTGAGTATGAGCCAATGTGAGGCATTAGCAAAGAAGTCTAATACTCTGGAATGTATTAAAAGGAGTGTGATATGTAAGATAAAGGAGGTAACTGTCCCACCTTACTCAGCACTGGTGAGGCCTCAGATGGAGTATTGTCTTCTAATTATGGAGACTACACTTTAGGAAAGAGGCGGACAAACTGAAGAGAATCCAGAGGAGAGTAACAAAAATAAAAGCTTTAGAAAACTTGACCTATGAAGAAAGGTTAAAAAACTGGGCATGTTTAGTCTTGAGAAAAGAAGACTGAGGGGGAACCTGATAAGAGTCTTCAAATATATTAAGGCCTGATATAAAGAGGACAGTGATCAATTGTTCTCCATGTCCACTGAAGGTAAGACATAAAGTAATGGTCTTAATCTTCAGCAAAAGAGATTTAAGTTAGATATTAGGAAAAACTTTCTAATTTAGGATAGTTAAGCTCTGGAATAGGCTTCCAAGGGAGGCTGCGGAATCCCCGTCACTGGAGGTTTTTAAGAGCAGGTTAGACAAACACTTGTCAGGGATGGTCTGGCATACTTGGTCCTGCCTCGGTGCAGGGGGCTGGACTAGATGAACTCTTAAGGTCCCGTCCAGCCCTACATTTCTATGATTCTAAGTGGAAGGTAAATCTGAGGCAGCAGATGCGGCTGATGACAGATCAGATCAGCCCTGCTACTAGGTCTCTGTCTTTAGACTTCCTCAGGTATCCTCAATTGGATTTCCTATGAGTAATAGGAACAGGGCTCTTCTCAAGCATACCATATAACCATGAAAAAGGAAAAGATTAAAGAAAATTCTCTCACACAACACCAGATTCATAGATTATAAAGCCAGAAAGATCCACTTATCATCTAGTCCAGCGGTTCTCAAACTTCATTGCACTGAGAGCCCTCTCTGACAAAAAAAATTACTACATGACCACAGGAGGGGGGACCAAAGCCTGAGCCCCGCCGTCCCGGGTAGAGGGACCAAAGCCAAGCCCGAGCCCCACCACCCTGGGCAGGGACCATAGCTGAAGCTCTGAAAATGAAATTCACAGTTTTCTTTGCATCCATAAGAAGTGGTATGTTTTATCAACATCACAAAACTATAATATCTTTTACTTAACAAGAACACTTGTTTGGCTTTACAGCCATACACAGTACACTCAAAATAATGTGGTAAATTCCTCACCATACTCTCCCCACAGCCAATCATTCTTCACTCTTCATTACAAGACCAATTCTGATAGGCACTGAGAGCACTCCACTACTCAAATGAAGTGCTTACATAGGGCAACCAATTATCCAAGTGTTAGACACAGAGCTAGCCTGTCTCTATAGAGCAAAACTACACATCCCTAACATCATGAAACTAAAGTACTTACATTAAAAGAGCAAAAGTCGGGGTGATGACGAATCATTGCACTGAGTAAAGAAGAAAAACGTACTAAATGAATTAAAAGGCCATTGTTACATACTGCACATTTTTGATGATCCGTATACTAAGAAAAGACGAGATGCTGGCATCTGTATGGAATGACAGTTAAGGCAGTTTGGGTGCTTGTTTGAAGTGCTTGTGTGAGAATACAATTAAGTGTGAAAAATCAACAGGGAAACTTGAAGTCTATTGCGGTCCAAAATATTAAAAGTGGCACTTTATTATTCAGGATATCTACATCTATATTTATTTAGATTCCAATTGCTTACTTTACCAACTATAGTTTTTTATTTTTTACTACTAGCCATATACAGTTGTGAGAGAGTGAGTGGATTATTTTCTGGTTCATATATCAGTTGCAGAATCTTTATTATTAGTGATTTTGTTCAAATCAGAAAGAACACAGCTGAACTTCCAGACCCCAAAGTGGAGTTTCCGCTGATAACTATTTCAGAAAAAAAACAACTTTTTTTTCTTGTAAAATGAGTAAATTTGTCTCAGAACTTGTGTCAAACAGAACTCCACACTTCCATTTTTAGAGACACTTTTCTGAGTACAGACTGAATCCAACTCCCACTGAATTAAATACGAGTTGGATAAGTCCCTAACAAACACTGCAACTCACTATGGACCAGTTTTTGTTTCCACTGAAATCATCATTACAATTCTACTGATCAAGTCTTTACTAATTCCTCACTGAGAATGATCTTGTGCTAAAAGACCTGACTGAGAATCAGGATAGAGAGAAAAATTAGTCAAAAGGATTGTAATGATTGTGGTGATCTAGACAGTCACAGCAATCACCACCCTCACTGAGAATAATTAGGGATATAAAATTTGAAAGTTAGGCTACCCAGAAACATGTTTTGGCTACTTACCCAACCACATCAGTTAGTTATCCCTAGTCCATGCCCACTAACTAATCTAAAGTTTTATATTTTAAGAAAGAGCTAATTTATTCTTTAAAAAATTCCCCCATGTCCATCTAGTATTTTCTTTCAGAGCTGTACTCACTTATCCTTCACCCCCTTTTATAAAATCCTGGGTAAGATATGATAGTATGTAGTATTCATTAGTCACCAACAATAGGGAGGTGACATGGATTAAAGAAGTTTGGTATACTAGCAAAACTGATCTCCTACTAAAACATCTGCCCTTGACATTGAACTGAAAGGACAGAAACTCCACAGTTTATTTACTGGAACATAAAATTATATACATGCTTGCATTTTAGTCCTAATAATACATTGCTGAACTAGTCAGTAGTGCATAAAAGATGATGTTAAAACTCAATCCACTTCTCTTGTGCTGCTTAGTTAAATAAATTCCTTGGGGTGCTTGTGGTATGAACTGACCCTTCCAAAATATGGCTTTTGGACTCTGAACTACAGTACACTGCACATGGTGGAGGAATGGTTCTCTGGTTCTGCAGAATTGGTGCTTCACTTAATTGAAATTGAAGGACTCTGAACACTTCAGTGCTTTAGAACTAATATACTTGTATTAAGTTAATTTTTTTGTTTATGGCATACCAGTATAATGGGCTTCCTCAAGTTTTCATCAATAGGTTTCTTGGGGACTGTGATGGGGCTTGACTCACCACTGTGGTGCCTCCTGCTGGTTGTCTTGGGAATTAGCTCTGTCCCTCTTCAGGTGGTGTCTTGCACGCCGTCACCTCTGCTCCATGACCTGTGTCACCCCAAGGACCGTGGCGTCCTCTTCAGGACACAGCCCTCTGGCGTGTCACACTCTGTTCTCCCCCATTTTGGGGGAACTGCAGTTCACTGTCCAGCCACTTCCTTCTGCGGCAAGTGCATTCTACTGTTTAGCCAATTCCTCAGTGGCGAGGTGCAGAGGGGAGGGACCCAGGCTCGCTCACTACTCCAGGTCCAAATATAGCAGCCAATTACTGCATCCCCTCCGACTCCTCTGCAGATCTCCCTGGCCACTTCCTTGTGGCCCAGCATCCTCTTTGCCTTAGTCTCAGGGCCTCAGCCTGCAGTACTGCTATGTCCAGGGTACTTGCTGCCCTCAGCCTGCAAGGCAGCCAGTCTACGTCCTTCCACAAGCTCCAGGGAGTGACTCCCTCTGCTCTGCCCTGCAGCACTTCTTATATGAGCCTGCCGGGCTATGATTGGCTGCTCCTCTCTGACTCTTTCTAATTGGCTGCCTCTGGCGCAGCCTCCCTAGGGCTGCTTTTAACCCCATTTCTGCTAGCGTGGGGCAGCTGCCCCATCACAGTGGCATACTGAGAAAGTCTCTAAGTTCTTTATCTTAAAATGATGTGTGTCTGAGTGCATATATAGGGGATGAAAACCATTTTTAGACTTCTAGGCAGCTTACATTTGGTTCAAATACTGGCTATTAGAATAGTGATCTGTATAAGAATGTTAGTTTTACTAACTAAAAAGAGATCTGCTACCTTTTCCCTGTAAAGGGACAAATCGGAGATATTATCTGTATCAGACCCACATCACTGATGTCTAAGATTAAGGTTACTGTTTGGGAAAAAAAGAAAATTTCAGTGTATTTTGATGACACATTGCTGTAACTTTGTGCACTTATCTCTTCCCTGTCCAACTCACTAACAAGCGCTATCTAGTTATGTCAAGTTACAAGGTGACTATCAACTATGAACAGAAAATTCCAATATTTGGGGACTACCACCATAGCAAGCCTTGCATGACATTTTTCCTGTGAGCTCAAAAAACATGATAAATAGAACTGTTTAGGTGTTTGCGTTAGAAATAAATCACTACTAATAATCTGGAAATAGATTAATTTAGTTTATTTTTATAAGGGACCATTGTTATGCAAATGTATCACCATACACTAAAAACTGTGATTTTATCATCTCAGCAGTATTATTTTAACCAATGCAATATATTTCAAAAGTCCTTTCAAGAAACATTATTTATTTGAGAACAGCATTAAAAGTTCTATAGTAGCAGCTAACAGGCGCATAATTTATATTGTTTATCTTACAAAAATAGTTCCTAGCTGTTTGTGGAGGGGAGGAGATAAAGTTTCTTTAAAAAGATTTCTTAACTGCAAAGACAGCAATTTTAAAACCAAAAACATTTTAAGGTTTGAAGGCCATTCATCAAAAGAATGTACTCAAGGTAAGACAAGTTTTGGATCCAAAGCACTCTTTTCCCCTTTAATTTAAAGGAAAGCCATGTGTGTGCTATATTCTTGTAATTCATACACAAAGCACTTTGCTAAGCATGCTAAAAATGGATAATTATGAAATTTTATTTTTCTGCTCCATTAACAAGTATTTATGTTCACTAGTGTATTTATATAGAGATATACAGAAATGTATATCCAAATTAAAATTTAAAGCCAGTTTCCATCTTGCTTTAATAATGCTTTTAATATTAAGTTATATATTAAATTATTCTAATTGTTCATGTTTTCACAATGTAGTTCTTATGGTACTAGAATGATATTAAAGCAGGATCTAAACCTTAAAAAAAGTTTATGATCTTTGACTGAGGGCTACCATAACAGCTAGTATTGCAAATATCTTTCAGACAGATAGCTGGTAAAAGAATGCTACCTCTAAATACATATGGGCAGTTCCTCACCTGTTGTAAATTGCCATAGCTTCACTGAAGTAAAGATTCTACCTGAGAATCTGTCTCATATTTGCCATATCACTTCCAGTTTATTATATATGTATGTTGATACAAAAATATAGACACATATACACACACATTTACTGTCCACCATGTGAACTTTCAGAGTGCTAGGCCTAGTTTTAGCAGCCACACTATTTCTGCAGCCTAAAGGAAATTCCCATCACTCACTCTGTTCTGTCGTGGGCACTGTGATTAACATGTATAACACATCATCATTTTTAGTGCAATTTTGAAAATTCTGGAAACATAATGTGCTTATTTATGCCATGTTCGTCATTATAATGCCACGGAATTGTGAACTTGTGGTTAAAATGTTTTTGCACACTTGCTTTTTCCTACTGAAGTTAACAATTTTATTATTTAAAATAGCATTGTTTCTATTTTATATTTGTAACTGCTGAACTCAACTACTCCCAAATATTTTGCTTAATGTTTAATAAATTCTTGTATTTTAACTTCAGAAAGTGACCTCTGATCCCTAACATTAACAGAATTTAGGTACACAAAATACAGTGAATCATTCCATTTTTCTCCAAAGTAATACCCTATACCGAAAACATTTTATGATCTATTTCTAAAGTCACAATTATACTGAAAAATAAACCCTGAAAAATATTACATTAGTTAAGGAACATTTGAATCACTGCACTCTATACTTTACCTTAAAAACCATCGCCTTGCTGATCTTAGCAATTAATTGTTTACTGTACACATCCTACTTATGTTTTCAGGTTGAAGTGATTGTATGATCACCTAAGCTTTAGCACACTAATCCACAATTCAAGTTACCTTTTAACATAGCTGTTTCCTACTTCAAAATTCATGCAGGAATTTCCCATTGGTAAGTGTAATGTGATACAGGCAATTTTTTCACTTATTACCAGTGCAGCCCAGGCACAATATAAAAAAAGAAATAATTGTTTTCACTTTTTAAGCTCTCTCTTACTTACAAAATACGTGTCCTACAGGAGGCATTAAGTATTCACAAAAATGTTTGCTTATTCTTGAACAATAATGGGTAAATATATCAGCAACACATTCTGAAAGTTTTTGACTGAAAAGGACTAAATATAAACTAGCATCAAACACAGGAGCATACTTTGTACTTATACACCTCTACCCCAATATAACACTGTCCTCAGGAGCCAAAAAATCTTACCGTGTTATAGGTGAAACCGCGTTATATTGAACTTGCTTTGATCCGCCGTGGCATGCAGCCCTGCCTCCCCGGAGCACTGCTTTACCGTGTTATATCTGAATTCGTGTTATATCAGGTCGCGTTATATCGGGGTAGAGGTGTATTTACTATTCACAAATGTACCTTGCAAATGAATGCTACCTTGCAAATCTTAGCGATATAAAAGCTTAACAAAACATGTTCAGTTTCAGGATAAGACAGGCTGGTCCAAAGGCTAGAACCAATTATGAGTCCCAATTTCACTCATCATAGAGTTTATAATGACTTTCGTACAATAAAATCCTTAACTTGACCTGAAGTTTAGCAGTTGAGTTTGTTTGTTTTCTAACCAGAGCCAGCATTTTGCTTCCTACTCACCCATCCTAAGTAGATAAAATGGTCAAGAGAATTGTTGTCTTTGTACTTTCCCCAAACACAGAGTGAAATTAGTTTTGCTATGGTCCAAGTTCTCAAGAAATGAGTAAAGCACATTAACAAAAATGTGCATTAAATAGCTGCCAGAAAAAGGCTAGGAGTATATTCAATGTATTAAGATGACTTCTGATTCTATATACAGAAGATTTCTCTAAATTGTGAAAAGTCCTCTGAAATTTAAAAAAAATCTGTCAGTTTCCAATGCTTCTATTGTATAAGATCGTTGAGGAAGAATATTGTTAAAATTAGTTTTTATTTTGACACAAATAAGAGATACTGCATCTTTAAGAGTCCAGCAGTTTCAAAGCAACTCTAGGCTGCAATCATAACATCCATTAGAGTGCTCCACGTTTCAGAGCAAGCAAGCAAGTGGTTGTCATTGTAGCCAGTAAATCACCTGATCCTATTACAAAATCAATTACTGCAGCACATTTCTATTGCTACATAACCTGATGATAGCAAAATGATATTGGATAGCTACTGCAAGGTCAAGAAATCTGCTAGGAACATCTCAAATTTGTCTTTTCATGTAAGTCCAAATTATAATGCATCTATTTTATGGTATATTTTAGATTTTAAATAAATATGTATAGTTACCTTCTTTGGCTGACTGGGACATTCGATGGATAGTCTCTGTAACTGGTCTGATGTATGGCTGCAAGACAGAAGATCAGAGCAGCAGGTCGAACGGCCCAGCCTCTTCATTAAAGAAGAAATAATGCTGCAGCCACATCCACACATTGACTTGCTCATCAGATGACTTTATTCCTTAAGAAACCAAAACTGGTACATTCCCACATATAGTCAAAATTGGCTGACTGCCTCATTCTGCAGTTCCCTGACTGAAATTAATACTGATAAACAGAAAAAAAAACAAAAAACAGGTGTTCCTCCCCACCCCAAAAAAGGCCAGCCACAGTCCCATCACCAAGCAAAACTCAGTATTAAAACAAAACAAAAAAATCTTCCCAGACTATGGTTTTACAAGGTAAGATGTTTTAAGGGTCTTAACTGGTTTACAAAGGAAAGAAAGGCATCTAACAGAGGAATAAATTTGAGGTGTCAGACACCCTAAATTGCACACTCACTACAGCTTCTGTCCTCCTCCATCACTTCAAGTCCATTTACCTACTCTACCAGCTCAGCCTATCCAACCTGTTCTCTAAGTGCACACTATTCCAATAGCCAACAGAAAAGAGCCACAGCCCTCAACATCACCCATGCACTCTATTCAAGAACCGCTCAATACCTGGAAAAGAACTGCTGCTGCATTGCTTAGAGCAACAACAGGGAACAGATTACTGGATGGAGCCTGACCTGCCAATCAGAGCAGCTGACCTTTTATGACTCTAGTGTTCAAGAGGGACCTGTCAATTACATGTAAGAAGAATGACAGATTTGTCTTCCTGTTATACTTTACAATATATATTTTAAAATCTTATTCTAAATTGAAAATGCATATGCAACAAAAAGATTCCACCGAGGCATACAAATCTCTGAAGAGAAATGAGAATTGCTGCTACCAAGCTATGTGAGTTACTATAACATTTAAGAAAAAACATACAAATTTAAACTAAAGAAGGACTAAGCAATAAAGGAATTTAAGCTGAAACATAACCCTGCGCTTATCAATTCCCCAAGAGAAGCAATAGAGCTATCTAGTATAAGCAGCTTTGAAAAAAAGTTAGACAAGTCTTTGGCTCAGAGGAAGAGTTATACAGAAAGGCAAACCTAATTCAAAAGAGCAGTCAGATCTAGATAGGTTTCCTAGCCTGTTTCAAAAAATTTTATGTTCTGAAACTAAAATATGATTTCTCAATAATACTATCTGCCTAATTTCATCTATATAATTCAATCTCTCAGTCAGAAAACTTGACAGTGTTTCTCGCAGTACTAAATCAATGAACCCTATACTGCTTTTTCCTTTCCATATGCTAAATCAACATGCCAGTATTACAAATATTATAAAAAGCTCATTTTAACTGGCTTATTGAAGTAAGCAATACGGTTTCTGAAGTAGAAGGGCTCACCTTAACACAAATGCTTAAAATCATTACAGGATAATCTGACTTGAAATAATTGTCACTTGCATTTATAGAGCTATCAGTGCTTGTCTAGTTCAATAGCATCCTCTTTATCAAAAGGTTAAGAAAAATACAGATGGCATGAAAGCAGCTTAAACATATATATTCAAGAAAAACTTCGTTTTCATACTGCATTGAAAGCTTCATTTCTCTCTTGCTCTCTCCTGCTCCCTCTGCTTCCTTCCCTCCCCTTCCTAGGTTTAAAGCTGAACTGAGCTAGTATTGCCTCTCCCTTTCACCTTGCTCTGCCCTTTTGATATTTATGTTTCTATTCAATCAATTTCCAGTAATCTCTAAATATAAGCATGCACTGCAAATTGAATAAAAAAAACCTTTTGTAGATAAAGACTGTGGATGCAAATAAGCAAAATAATGCAATAACCTTTTACTCGCCTGCTTGAGGTACTGTCTGCTGCATAGAATTTTAAATCCTCATCTGCAGATGCAATTGAGCTGGTATTGCCAAGGACTTTGCTCTTCCTGTGCTGATTCTACACGTCTATTCATTGAAAGAGCACATTATGTTGAAAATTTAAAGTAAAATCAGGTGAAATTACTCAGATGGTTTGAAAGGAACCGACATCTAAAAATCAGCTGCTGCTTTGACCAGTCACATTTCAGAGATATGTCAGACACATTGGTGAAGAAAGTCTTATTGCTGATGCATGCTTACCAGCAATATGCAGGATGTGGATGTGCAGAGAGCTAATAAAAAAAATTAATACACAGAATTGAAGTGCAAGGATCACTCTTTGACCATTAATACTTCACATCTTTCATACCACAAAAATCTCTCTTCTCAAGATGCTATTGCTTATAAAGCTAAGAGAGATCTTGTCAAAAAACAAAATCCTTGTTTCAAACCCTTGCATCTCAGTAGACTGCAGATAAGTTCTAATAAAATATTCTAACTCTGTGCACAATACCTCTAATAAATGGAAACCTTATTTTTTCTTTGGCAGCACATAATTAAGCATTACAAAATGTTATTTCTAAACAAAAAATAGACTCTAATAAAATACTAATGCACTGGGTAAAGATTTTTAGTTTAACATGGTTATGAAATACACTAGTACTTCATTGGAATTTGTATTCCTCTTAACAGAAATGAAACACCAGCAGTAAAGGCTGTTATTCATTATTTATGATTTTTCCCTCCTCATGTCAGTTTCCTTAATGTACTATTGATTCTCAGAATGCATACAGATGGGGCCAGTGACAGACAAACCAGATATATATAGAACAACTATCCAGAAAAGACAAAAGGAAGATGGTTTAGAAAGATACTAATATCACTACAGAATTTTGTTTTCAAGGCTATGGATGGGAAGGACAAAACAATTCCAATAAAAGTTAATCCTGATACTGATATAATTTAGCAGAGAGTGACAACCTTAAATTTTTTTGCACTGAACTGTTCTATAAAAGTTTAAAATGTGAAATCAGATTTTGTTTACTCTGAAAAGTGTCACAGCTACATTAGTTTCTCCTGCATTAGAAAACTAGCAAACACTCCAGTCTCGAATACTGATAATTTTGCACATACTTTAACTCCGACAAAGGCAAGTTACCACTAAAGTTAAAATTGGTTGTTATGAATTGAGCATAAGATCAACCTGACCTTCACTTTCCTGTTGCAAACTCTAATTTATTACGTTATCCTTCAAGCTATTCTTTGACAGAATCTACAGTAAGGCAAGCAATACTCTCAGAACTATTGATATACCACTTCAAAAGTTTAGCAGCCTTAAATATTTCTATTAAATCAGTTAAAATCAAGTTTAAAAATTGTTTTAATATTAGCAATTTCAAAAAAGCATTCATCTTGTTCTGTAATAAAAATGCTTTATTTCAAATATATTATTCTCTAGCAATTTATATAACCAATAGAATTCTAATACATCTCTTAAGCGAAACAGAGGTTATTTCATGCTAAGCTAGAACTCACTCTTCCATATGTAAAATATAAAGAGGAAAAACAGCTACATATGCGCGTGCACACAAGACTTTTTTTGGTTAAGGAGTCCTGATGAAAAATCTTCAGAAATTCAGACATAGAATGGGGAGAGGACTGTACACTATGAATAGTTTAAAAGAATTGGGTAAAAAAATACTTATGTACGGTACTTGCACACCCTCTGATATCAAATATAGTTCACAAGGATGAGCCTAGAAATAATAAATAAGTCATGAAGGAGATGAAGACATTGGACAGAAACTGTTGAATACTACGGGGAAGTGGGAGAGAGGCAACTACCTGAAAAACAAATTCTCCACAAATCACAATGTAGACAAAGGTTTGGGACCAAGCAACTCTGGTATGTAGACACCAGAAACAGAGGTTTCTGATCATTCAATTCAGGCAGTGGCAGTACTCCAAGAAAACTGATCCCAAACTCAAAGGCAAGCTTAGACACTTGGGTTGCTTTTTTATTGGATTCCTGATAAAGTAAACTCTTAGGAAAGGTACAAAAATTTTAAATTTTTTCTAGGTAGAGATTCATGTTCCCTCAAACATTTAATATGTTGCTAATATTTCTTAATAGAGTGTAAAGAGTGAATTCACAACATATATAAAAATTCAGAGCTAGAATGTATTATAACTTATTTTATGCGGTAAACTATCAATTTTGACAAAAAGTTAACAGGCTAAACTTAATACAAATGTTTTGCTATCTTCTAGATAGAAACAGAAGAGAACTAGCCTAATGAAAGTTCACAGGACAGAAAAAAAGAAGCTCCTACTAATGACAACCAAGTCTTAAGAGACTCTTTTTAGAATGGGGCATAAGATTCCAGAGAACCATGGATTGTCAAGTGACCTGTCTAGTTCAGGTTCCAGACATACTCAGTTTGGCCTCCCTGGTAAGAAACAAATTCAACATCTGTAATATACCCACCCACAAATTGTACAGAATATCTGCATCTTGACCAGCCATTCCTCTGCAAATCAATTAGTCTGCTTGAACATAACTTGCCTTCCAAATAGATAGTTGCTCCAACTATCAAACAGAAGCCAAATTTTCAATGAGCCTTCCTAACTGTGTCCACAAATTTGTAACCAATCCTGAATACAAGCAGAATCACACCTTTATACGTGCAAGACAAACTACTACAAGCTTAGAGAGAGTAAATAAATTAAGTGACAAACTGAGCCCCCCCCGTATTCAGAAACTTTTATGAAGTCTCAAAACTACCGTGTCTTTATGAAAAACTGTATGTAGGTCTTCCATACCATAAAAGCCTGAAAGCTTAGACACTCTGTTATAGCCACAAAGAAACATTCTATTTCAGATGCAAAAATAAACAGATATTAAGAGGTTTTAAACGAACCTCCAAGTTTCACAAGAACTAATTACAAGAACTTAAGTCTTATTATGAATATGTAATTATGAATTGAATCTAGGCTACATATTTGTCAGATCATTAAAAACTGCTTTCCTTATGCGTGAGAAAAGACTGAGTCCTGCAGTACAAGAACATGGTAGGTAGCTGACTACTACATACATTTTAACTGTAGATAAAAGACAACAGCTTATTGGGAGAGAAGAAAAACATAATTGCTAAAAGAGAAGTTACAATTACCATTTTAGCCTCTATAAAAATCTGAAAAGGTTTCCACTTGCAGGAGTGAAGCCATTTTCTGGATGTGTCTCAAGATTCTAGAAGATCAGATTTTTATTTTTTACGTGTAATGCCCCTCCCATCTCTATTAACAGCCCACCATCCAAACAATTATGCCTGATCTACATTACAAAGTTTTGTCAATGTAAGTTGCCTTGCACTGAAGTATGTGTGTCTACACCAAAATTTGTCCTCCACAGACACTGGAAGCCCCCACAAACATACCCTTAAACCTCTTGTTTTCAAACTACCTTTTCCTGATTGCCCAGCTAGGCGCATACAGCTAGCAGCTCACCTTTATTGTGTGCATCCAACCAACCGTCAAACTGACCATGCTGGGTCCATACACACAGAGAGCTAATAGACATGCTCCTGCCTGCAGCAGGCAAGAAGTGCTGGATCCCCTTGACCTGTGTGGAGAACAAGTTGTGCAAGCACAGCCACAGAACAACCACAGAAATGTCAACATCTATAATCAGATTTCTGTGGAATGCTCGACAAGAGGTATGACAGGGATCAACATCAGTGCCATGTGAAGCAAAGGAACTATGGCAAGCATACCAGAAGGTGAGGGAGGCACAGAATCTGGTGCTGCCCCACAGACCTGTTGCTTTTATAACAAACTGCATGCCATACTTGGCAGTGGCCCCACCAGCACCCAACATATGACAGTGGGTGCTGGTGGGGCCACCAGGAGCCCGAGGCAGAGACCCCTGCCCTGAACAGAAGGGAGAGAGGAGGGATGATGCGGTGGGGGACTCGAACCATGCCATGTGCCAGAAGTTGTTCGAAAATTCTCAAGTCGAGCCAAAGAAACTCCCGTGACCCTGCAGATTAAGGGGAGGAAAACATGGGTAGGTTTGAACAAGAATTATTGCTTGTACTAACCTTTTCCTCTTTTTGTTGCCTGAAACCTCATTGCCCTTGTTCCCTCCTCCCCACTATGCCCTACTTTGCCATATAAAAATGGGGCCCGGACCGTTCTCAACTTTTGAAAAAAAGGCATTGACTTTTCATTGATTACTTTACTGGTATATTAGAAAATATAGAGTTAGGGAATACATTCTAAAAAAACAGTATGGCAGTCTGATTACATAGTCCACCTCAGAGCAATATCGTGTGCTTGGGCAAAGGTAAAAGAAACCAGAGGTAAAGTCTGTATCCGCTTTTCAATTGTTTGGCTTGCTGGGTGAGACAGTGGGGAACAGGGAGGATATGGAGTACTTTTTTTTTTTTTTTTTTTAATCTAAATAGGGATGACCCTTTTGTCTTCTTCAGAGACATCCGTGAACGTTTCTGGATATACTCTACGACCCTCCCCCAAACGTTTCTAAGGGTAGCAGCCTAGTTTCTCCCCATGTGACAGGAAATTTGCCGACACCAGTCTGGGATGAGCTCAGCTGGGACCATTGCAGTAGGCGGGCTGCTTCGGGATGTCAATAGCAGCTGAATGTTTTGTCCCTGTCACCCTCAGGAGTGAGATATCAGCCAACATCACCACCACATGTGAAAATACTGTAATATTCATTGGACTTTCATGGAACAAATCACTCCCTTGTCCTTCTTCCCAGTAGGCTAGGCCATATTCATCACAGAATCATAGGACTGGAAGAAACCTCGAAAGATCATCTAGTCCAGTCCCCCGCACGCATGGCAGGACTAAGTATTAAGTATGGTTTAAGCTGTAAAGCCATGCTGTACCAAGAGACTCCAAAGCAAAAGTGGTAATTAGCACTTATTTTTGAAGGTTTCAATGTGAATCATACAAGGGAATTTTGAGACTTACTTCTCCCTTTCTGTTGTGACTGTACATCTAATCCTGTAATTAACAGTAGCCTCTGGTGCAGGGTCAGTGAGGGATTCCCAATCCACACCTGCTGAACATATGACCTTGATCAGGAGAAGAAAGAAGGGACTCCAGAAGATATGTTGAGCAACCTCCTCCAATCCTCTACAGCATTGGACTGGGAAAACAGAGTCTGGAGGACTGTGACTATGAAGCAGGACCCAGAATGGAGGAATCAGTTGCTGCAGCTGAGGGAGAAGGACCAAGGGTATGTCTACACTACGGGATTAATCCGAATTTATATAATTTGAATTTGGAAAACAGATTGTATAAAGTCGAATGTATGCAATCACACTAAGCACATTAATTCGGCGGTGTGCGTCCATGTACCGGGGCTAGCGTCGATTTCCGGAGTGTTGCACTGTGGGTAGTTATCCCATAGTTCCCGCAGTCTCCTCCGCCCATTGGAATTCTGGGTTGAGATCCCAATGCCTGATGGGGCCAAAAACATTGTCGCGGGTGGCTCTGGGTATATTCTCCCCCCTCTCCAGGAAACAACGGCAGACAACCGTTTCGCGCCTTTTTCCTGGGTGAACAGTGCAGACGCCATACCACGGCAAGCATGGAGCCCGCTCAGCTCAAGATAGCAGTCATGAACATTGTAAATACCTCGCGCCTTATCGTGCAGTTTATGCTGAACAAGAACCTGGAAAACCAGGCGGCGGGAGCAGGCTACGGCAGCGAGAGTGATGAGGATATGGACATGGAATTCTATCGAACCGCGGGACCCGGTGCTTTGGAGATCATGCTGTTAATGGGGCAGGTTATAGCCGTGGAATGCCGATTCTGGGCCCGGGAAACAAGCACAGACTGGTGGGTCCGCATAGTGTTGCAGGTGTGGGACGATTCCCCGTGGCTGCGAAACTTTTGCATGCATAAGGGCACTTTCTTGGAACTTTGTGACTTGCTTTCCCCGGCCCTGAAGCGCCAGAATACCAAGATGAGAGCAGCCCTCACAGTTGAGAAGCGACTGGCAATAGCCCTGTGGAAGCTTGCAATGCCAGACAGCTACCGGTCAGTCGGGAATCAATTTGGAGTGGGCAAATCTACTGTGGGGGCTGCTGTGATGCAAGTAGCCACAGCAATCACTGAGGTGCTGCTACGAAAGCTAGTGACTCTGGGAGATGTGCAGGTCATAGTGGATGGCTTTGCTGCAATGGGATTCCCTAACTGTGGTGGGGCGATAGATGGAACCCACATCCCTATCTTGGCACCGGAGCACCAGGGTACCCAGTACATAAACCGCAAGGCGTACTTTTCAATGGTGCTGCAAGCACTAGTGGATCACAAGGGACGTTTCACCAACATCAACGTGGGCTGGCCGGGAAGGGTTCATGACGCTCGCGTCTTCAGAAACACTACTCTGTTTAAAGGGCTGCAGCAAGGGCCTTACTTCCCGGACCAGAAAATAACCGTTGGGGATGCTGAAATGCCAATAGTTATTCTTGGGGACCCAGCCTACCCCTTAATGCCATGGCTCATGAAGCCATACACAGGCAGTCTGGACAGGAGTCAGGAGCTGTTTAACTACAGGCTGAGCAAGTGCAGAATGGTGGTAGAATGTGCATTTGGCCGTTTAAAAGGTCACTGGCGATCGCTACTGACTCGCTCTGACCTCAGCCAAAGAAATCTCCCCATGGTTATTTCTGCTTGCTGTGTGCTCCACAATCTCTGTGAAAGTAAGGGAGAGACCTTTATGGCGGGGTGAGAGGCTGAGGCAAATCGCCTGGCTGCTGATTACGCGCAGCCAGACACCAGGGCGATTAGAAGAGCACACCAGGAAGCGCTGTGCATCAGAGAAGCTTTGAAAACCAGTTTCATAACTGGCCAGGCTACAGTGTGAAATTTATGTTTGTTTCTCCTTCATGAAAACCCGCCCCCTTTATTGACTCATTCATTCTCTGTAACCCACCCTCCCCGTTCCCCCAGCTTTCTTTCAAAGGAAATAAAGTCACTATCGTTTAAAAATCATGTATTCTTTATTAAGTGATTATAAACATAGGGAGAGAACCAACAAGGTAATCTGGGTGAGGTTTGGGAGGAGGATAGGAGGGAAGTAAAAGGCCACTGAACAAATTCAATATAATGACAGCCTTTTGGTTGGGCTGTCCACTGGGGTGGAGTAGGAGGGTGCACGGAGCCTCCCCCCCCCCCCCCCGCGTTCTTACACGTCTGGGTGAGGAGGATATGGAACATGGTGAGGGGGGAGGGAGGTTATACAGCAGCTGCAGCGGCACTCTGTCATCCTGCTGCCATTCCTGAAGCTCCACCAGATGCCGGAGCATGTCCGTTTGCTCACGCAGCAGCCCCAGCGTTGCAGCCTGCAACCTCTCATCTCGAGCGTCCCTCATGACCTCACATTCACTGGCATCTTTCCTAAATTTAGATACAGTGTCCTTCCACTCATTCAAATGAGCTCTTTCATTGCGGGTGCATTCCATTATTTCTGCGAACATCTCATCTCGCGTCCTCTTTTTCCGACGCCTTATCTGAGATAGCCTTCGGGGCGGAGGAGGGAGGCTTGAAAAATTTGCAGCTGCTGGAGGGAGGGTTGAAAAAAAAGGAGAGAAGTTTTTAAAATGATACATTTTACAGAACAATGCTTATACTCTTTCATGGTGAAAAACACTATTCACATTACATAGCACATGTGATTTCAGTACAAGGTCGCATTTTCCATCTTAATATTGAGTGCCTGTGGCTTTGGTGTTAGAGATCACAGACGCAGGTCCGGGCAACAGAATTCAGCTTGCATGCAGCCATGGTAAGCCATTGTCTTTCGGCTTCTGCGCTCTCCTTTCCCACATACCAAGCAAAGCCCGTTGACTGCTGCGGTTTTCCTGTTAATCTTCGGCAGCAGAAAACAAACTAATCCCCCCTCCCATCCGATTCTCTGGGATGATTGCTTTATCCCGCCCCCCACCACGTGGCAGGTATCAGGGAAGATCCCTGCAGAAACCAAACTAACCCCCCCGCCCCTGCTTCCGCCATGAATTCTCTGGGATGATCGCTGTACCCCTCCCCCCCACCGCGTGGCTGGTAACAGGGAAGATCCCTGCTAGCCAAACGCGAAAAGCTCAGGGCCAATTCCCCCCCCTGCGCTTGGCTAACTGCAGGGAAGGATTTCTTTTCAGCCACAGGCAAACAGCCCAGTAGGAACGGCCACCTCTGTCCCCTTAATTAAGTTCCCGTATTTCAACCAGGTTACCATGAGCGATATCACTCTCCTGAGGATTACACAGCAAGATAAAGAACGGATGTTGCTTGAATGCCAGCAAACACCGGGACCATATGCTGCCAGGCTTTGTCAGGCAATGATATCAGATTACTTGCTGCAAGCATGGCGTGGTCAAGTGTCCTATCATGGAGGCCGGAATAAGGCTGCACTGCCCAGAAACCTTGTGGCAAGGCTTTTGGAGTACCTCCAGGAGAGCTTCATGGAGATGTCCCTGGAGGATTTCCGCTCCATCCCCAGACACGTTAACAGACTTTTCCAGTAGCTGTACTGGCCGCGAATGCATCCCAAGTCCTTAGGGCAAAGTAATCATTAAAAAACGCTTGCTTTTAAAACAAGTTTTATATTTTAAAAGGTAAACTCACCTGAGGTCCCTTCCTGGGGTCATGGTCTTGGATACTGGCTTGGGAGGGTTGGGAGGGTACTTCAGTCAGGCTGAGAAAAAGATCCTGGCTGTTGGGGAGAACAGAGTGCTGGGTGCTCTCTGCAAGCTCGTCCTCCTCCTCCTCCTCTTCCCCATCCGCAGAATCCTCATGTGTAGCTGATGAGACTATCCCCAACCCGGAATCCACGGTCACAGGTGGGGTAGTGGTGTCGCCCCCCCCCCCTAGAATTGCATGCAGCTCGGCGTAGAAGCGGCATGTCCGCGGCTCTGACCCGGAGCGACCGTTTGCCTCCTTTGTTTTTTGATAGGCTTGTCTGAGCTCCTTGACTTTCACGCGGCATTGATCTGAGTCCCTATTGTGGCCTCTCTCCATCATGCCCTTGGAGATTTTTTCAAAAGTTTTGGCATTTCGTCTTTTAGAACGAAGTTCTGCCAGCACTGAATCCTCTCCCCATATAGCGATCAGATCCAGTACCTCCTGTACGGTCCATGCTGGTGCTCTTTTTCGATTATCGGCCTGCATGGTTACCTGTGCTGATGAGCTGAGCTATCTGTGGTCACCTGTGCACTCCACGCTGGGCAAACAGGAAATGAAATTCAAATTTTCCTGGGGCTTTTCCTGTCTACCTGGCCAGTGCATGCGAGTTCAGATTGCTGTCCAGAGAGGTCACAATGGTGCACTCTGGGACAGCTCCCAGAGGCCAATACCATCGAATTGCGGCCACACTAACCTTCATTCGAATTGACAAAATCGATTTTGGTGCTACTCTGCTCGTCGGGATGGAGTACAGAAATCGATTTTAAGAGCCCTTTATTTCGAAATAAATGGCTCTGTTGTGTGGACGGGTGCAGGGTTAATTCAATTTAACGCTGCTAAATCCGAATTAAAGTCATAGTGTAGACCAGGCCCAAGACATGCAACAGGAAACGCTGGTTGAGGGACACTAGATGGGGAGGGCTCTGAGTTACTATAGAGAATTCTTTCGCAGGTGTCCGGCTGGTGGGTCTTGCCCACATAGCAGGGTCTGACTGATCACCATATTTGTGGTCAGGAAGGAATTTTCCCCCTCGTCAGATTAGCAGAGACCGTAGGGTTTTTTTGCCTTCCTCTGCAGCATGGGGCATGGATCACTTGTAGGTTTAAACTAGTGTAAATGGTGGATTCTCTGTAACTTGAAGTCTTTCGGTCATGATGTGAGGACTTACCCCCTTTCAAGACAATGGTCCTCCCCTCCCCCCCACTGTGGAATTTCCAACTCAAAAATGATTGCCTTCTGAAGGATAGCAATCCAGTGTTGCAAGTTTCCAGAGCACGAGCGCTACTTGCTTCTCTACTGTCAATGCAACTCTTATTTTGGTGTCCCTGCTCTGGATGTTTGGGCCCAACTCAGCACACAGCCTGGGAAATGTGGTCTTTTGCATCCACAAGTTCTAATGCCACTCCTTGTCATCCCAACCCTGCATTATGACACAAGCCCACCAGGCACTGCTCATTTCTCAGCCCCAGAAGCGGTGATCCTTTGTGTGGAGCTGCTCCATGAATAACGGCAGCAACCTGGCATTGCTGTGTCCATCAGCATGCAGTTACTGTGCTTGAACATCCCCATATCTTCCTCATTGCAATTCTGACTGTGGTAGTACTCCAAGTTCTGCAAATACATGAGAATTGTGTGTTCCTAATAGCAATGCTCAAGAGAGACTTGCACTGAGTTGTGTAGGGTCCATGTTTCTGCCAGAGGAGGGAGGATACAAATTGATTTTTTTTAAACGTTTTAAAAAATTAATTTCAACTGTTTGATTTTGGTTTTTAAATTATAAGAAGTTTTTCTTTTTAAAAATAAACGTGTTTAAAATTAAATCTGAATTTAATACAAAATATGTTAAGGCCTAAATTTATTAGAATTTCTTAAAACATTTAAGTAAGAATTAATATGAATCCATGAGCCTCTATCAAAAACTCAGAGTTAAAGGTTGCTTTTATATTGAAAGAAAGAATCAGGGGAGAAACAACTAACTTTTGACATCAAGCTTTATACATGGCACAATAGATTATGTACTGTATTAAGAGCTTGATCCTGTGAGGGACCTGGGGCTGGACTACTGGGTGCAACAGACTGGCAGAGTCATCACAGGCGCTGGGACCTGGCCTCTGACTCCAGGAGACGACATCAAGTATCTCATCATGATCATCTACCGAGCCCAGCTGGGTGGTCTCATTCTCCTATTTCACAGCTTCTTTCTACATGAACTCAAATTGGTTCAGTTCTCAAATAATGAATCTTTATGACACTACCCACCATGTAAACTTACTCTCCAGCTGATGGGAAAACAATAAAGTTTATCTATCCAAAACATTTAAGGTTGTTTTGTTTAATAACAATAAATGTTATATGATGGTTAGCATGTTTAATTAAATTCCAGTTACCATCCTAATGCATTGACACAAATCATGAGCTACAAGTTAATTAATAAGCAATACATCATTCACCATTTCCTAACATACTAAAAAGGTACAGTTATTAAGAATCTGAAAATATTAATCTATATAATTGCTTAAATAAATGTATATTTAGTTACAAATCAACACATTTTAATGGTTCTCAATCAACAAAAATGCACCTTCTTCTTTAGAAAATAACTCAAGTACAAGTGGAAAAGTTGATTAAAACAGATTATTTAAATCGAGGCTTACCACTTGGTCGTTGAAATCATTGCCTTGATTTAAATCAATCCACCCTGTGCCAGAGAGATGACAGAGACTAAGAGGCATACAAAACAATAAAAGATTTCAAAAACAGGACCACAGTTATGGGATGGAATAGGCACTCTGGAATGGAGAAAGAGACATGGTGGGAACTTGACACCTAGCTCCCAGAAATCCTGGGGCAGTCAAGGGGCAACCCACAAAACACTGCAGAAATGTCCCACAAGACACTGAGCTGGACATTCACTGTGACATTCACTGGGGAACTGTGAGATACCTACCTACAGTGAACTGCATTTTACATTGATGCAACAACTCATTGTGAGGATACACATAGCTGATGCAAGCATCTAAGTGCGCACACATCACCTACTAGAGTCAGCGGACATATAGTGACATAACTTACGGCAACTGAACTTTGTAGTGTACACATTACCTTAAAAGAAGTGACTTCAAGTCTTGGTAATGCTTCTGATCCCTAACCTAAGACAACAGAAGTGGTTCTCAAATCTGACAGCCCTTTCCAATGACATACCTTACGTTTTTTTCCTCTGAGTCTACGTCTGTCAAGCAGATGCTTAAGTGATCTAGACCACTTGAATTCATTCTTTCCGAAACGTCCTTCTGTTACCCAAAGTTAGCAGGAACTAGGGGAAAAGGTGGAGAAGAGGGAGTGAGAGCCTTCACCCTAAATATAAAATAAATATGTCTGACATGAAGCACAGGGTACGTCGACACTGCAATAAAAATAAATAAAAAACATTTAAAAAAACCCACCACACACACAAACTTTATGACAGAGTTCTGAGACTTGCTGCCAACTGACTCGGCCTCGCAGGGCTAAAAATAGCAGTCTAGACATTTGGGCTGGAGCCGGGCTCCGAGACCCTCCTCCTTTGCAGGGTTTCAGAGCCCAGGCTCCAACCCAACCCCAAAACATCTACACTGCTATTTTTACCCCCACAGCCCAAGTCCCATGAGCCCAAGCCTATTGCCCAGACTCTGAGACTCACTGCTGCAGCTCTTTTATTGCAGTGCATATATACCCTTAGGTCCATGTTAGACCTGGCACTCATATTCAAACACTGTGTTTACACTTCAGATAAATAAGCCAATATCCGGAGGATTTTATTTGACAAAAACTGAACTCTCCACCAACAAATAAAATGGAAAAAAGTAGTGGGGCTCACTCAAGCTCCATTGCCTTAAGAAAAAATGAGATGCCACCCACAGCAGATTACACAGATATTCAAAATATGATCACATGCGCTCTGTTGGGCTCAATCACATGAAGGGGTGGTCTGCTTTGCATCACTGGGATTTGCTCCACATCACTGGGGTTAAGATACTCCTATAATCAACGCAAGATTAAAGCACAGATATGTGCTTAGTGCCCCAGCTACCAAAAATTCGATAGTATCAGAATCTAAATTTATTTATTTACACTGGGGTAATTACGCCAGTGTAATCTCTGTTTTGAATCAGTGTAGTGTGTATAGTAAGGTGATGCACTGATGTAAGTGCATCCATGTCATTAGTTGTACTGGTGCAGATTCCCCGAATCTAGATGAGCTCTAAATCACTAGACATCTGAGTTAGCAGATTTTCTAAAGAAAGGTGCATTCTCATTGATTTATCTCAATGGGAATTCACACCTATTGGTTTAGGCTGTCTCTACACATCATTGCATCTATTCCTTTCAGTTTATATTTTCAAGATTTTCCTTGCAATCATAGGATTAGACTGTTTTCATAAAAAGAGGATGCCAACTTGCTCTCTAGCACCTCAAGAACTGCTGAATCACAGATTGGGACAAATTTGAGCCTTACTTACCACTTATTCCTTGAGAGACGCAGACACACTGTTCAGACCCTGTTTGACTTAAGTCTACTAAGGTGTTCTCTTCAGTCCTATCAGATGCAGAGCTGAACACATTACTTTGTTCAGAATACACTATTCCCAAAGATTTATGAAACTTGACCAAGACAGGGACGAAAGAAATTCTTCCTGCCAATTCAAGTAATACACTGCCATGCTGTTGGCTGTGAGAATCTTCAATGCCTGAACTATAATCAAATGAATGAATGATTAGAATGCAAGCCTATCACTCTTAGCCAAAAGAGGTTGGTAATTTGAATTCATTGGGTTTCCTTAACCCTAGGTAGAACAGAGGAAAACCCAGTGCAAGGTTGCTAAATGTTTATTCTGTTAGACTTGGTTTATCCCTGATAGCAGGGAGACTGATGTTTTAGATTTGGCTGGAGGACAAAGTCACTAAAAATCAACGCATCTTAGTGCCAGGAGCCAAAGAACCACCAAAACATGAGACAGTGAGTCTATCTGAGTGAAGTAACTGAGGCAAGGGCAGCATCTGACACCAGATCAGGTAAAAACCCTGTTACAGGTAAATATGGGGATATCTATATATGTGTTCATCCTCATTTCCTCTTTCTCATCTTACTGTGGTTTTATTTAGTTGTCTTCTTTCCCTGCTGTATCAAATGCTACCTGTGTAAGGGCTTGTCTATACTGTGAAGTTAATTCAGATTAAAGTAGGCATGATTTTAAAACTGAATAGCTATTCTGAATTAACTCCTCATGCATGCAGATACTCTTATTCTGGGAAAACTTGCTCTTATTTTGGAAACTTCCCCCGTAGATAAGCCTTAAAACTACTTTCTGTGTAGTCTTCAGGAAGAAAAAATTATAAAAAAGTTTTTAAAAGTTTTAATCACTTAAATATAAAACGTTAGTAAAATAGCCCTCATGTTATTTATTTTCATAAATTCACTTTATGGTACACTGTACCTACATTTTCAGTTTTCAATATGCCACAGATTTTTATATTTATCCCGTAATTATCACAAGCGGTTGAGGGTGATTGAGAACTGGAGGCTTCGGCAATTGGGTCTTTGGCTCCAGTGGACTGCAGGCTCTCAGTAGAGACCTCTCATGCCATCCTTCAGTGAACTACTATCCATATATCTGACTCTGGGGATCACTGTAAAACCCTACGCATCCCCTGTGTCCTCCGCCTGTTGGCACCAACAGCTCCTTGGTTCACAATATTCATCATTACAGATGGAGTTGAGGTTTCGAATGACATCCCATTCAAGACATTATCTAATGTGGACACTATTAAAAAAAATAGGAATCCCTCAAAAGGACAAGATAATCAACAGATTCCTACTGGTAGACTGAAAATGGAGTGTACCTGATTTTGCTGAGGATGCATTTATGGCCTCTCAAAAAGGTGTCTGAAAACAGCGACCAATCATAGCACTTTAGATAAAATGTATCAGGGACACTGGGTTGAGACCTTAGCCTTGATACCTCCTTCTGGAGAGCCACAAGCTTTTCTCACGGCACACACATCCACGCTATTCTAGAATACAGAGGCACTTCTACCAACATTTGAAATTGTGTGGGGTCTACGATCACCCCAAACAGTCACTCTTGGCCTTTGTATGTCATCACCCACGGGTATAAGACTGGATTTTCAAGACCAAAGGCACCACTGCCCTGAGAAGGGCACATGCAGGATTACCCAGAGTGCTTTTGCTGTCACAGGCAAACTTCATTACAAGTATGATGGCTGTTAATTTTACCCAGCTTTTATTAAATTAAATATTGTAACATTTTGGCTTTAAGCTATTATATAATAGAAGTCTGAATTTACTCTCATGCATTTTATATCCCTTACCCGGATTTTACCTTAAGCCTGCAGAGACAACAAATACAAAGGACATAGACAGTAGGGGGAACATGTATGAGGGATGTAGGACAGAAAGCAGGTAGATAGGAAGTGATGAAAGCAATGTGGATTGGGTAATGTACTCCATACACAGTCTTGGTAGTTCCATGATTCTTTGGACATTCTAGAGGAGTACAATTATACAGTCTGGTGTAACATTTGAAGAGACAATTTAGGACACACTTTTGGAAGATGTGAATTTTCAGGAAGGGGTTATAAGGAATGTGAAAAGGCATGAGACAAACACAGGCAGGAAAAGGGATTCTAGGTAGGGAATATACCAAACACTGCAATATTTTATCAAGAGGAAGTTAATACAAGAATATAATCAAGTTATATCCCAAAGTATGAGAACTGAAAACTTGCAATTTTTTGCAACTTCAAGTGTTACTCTCATTCAGAACATAGAACTTTTTTGAAATGCACTAAGCCATTTCTCTCATCAACATCTCAGGGATACAGATACCACAGGTTAATCATCTTGTTTCCTGCAACAACCCAGTTTTTCAGCAATATTTTCTCCTAGATAAAACCACAAGTCTGAAATGTACCCCTAGCAAGCAGATCTGGAAAGCAGTCATTTACTTACCGTCTCTGGTTCTCTGCTATGAAAATTCTGAACAGGACTCCTGTCAAGTTAATTTCCACGTTGAAAAGAAGGAGCGGAAGAGTCTGTATTTGTGGGGCATCCTTGATACACTTTCAGATTAATCAAGAACCATAGCACAAAGCATAAAAGAAACTACAAACTGAAAGTTGCGTTGTCATTTATTACTCTTTCCACCCCTTTATTCTGCAGCAAAACAAGTGGACTGGCCTTAATTAAGTTTAGGAAGCAGAAATATTTTAAGATAATCGGCTGTTTTAAAGACAAGTCTATGTACATTAACATCTGAGTTGTTTGACCCAAGCATGGGAATTCATTGCAACTGTCTTGTTCGCCTCTTTTCTTCCCTCCCCCTGTCCACCGTATGTTTATTCTTCTAAACAAAGGATTTATTTGGACAAATTGTTTCATTGTAAACATTAACATTTTAAACATTCCATCTTAATTCTTCAGTGTTGTAACTCACTGTCAAATTTCTTTCCCCCCCCCCCTCCCCCCATTAACCCTTTAGGAGGTTACAGGTCCGAAGCTTGCTACCCAATCTAACCCCTGCTACAGCTAACGCAATCTGCATGAGAGAGTCACATGGAAAAATGCTAATTTACAATACCAAGAGGTTATGGGGGTTTAAAAAGCTATTAAGAACTTACATGTGCTAAAAAAATTAAAGCTTTAAAAATAAAACACAATTATGTTCTGTATACCCGTTAACCTTCTGGCATGAAGAGTTGGGTCTTCCTAAGAGCAGAAGTTGGCAATGTTTAATATCAAAACACATTAACAGATGTGAACAAAGAAAGAAAGGGGAAAGTGTCTTGCTTGTTAACTTCTTTTCTACTATATCACGTCTGACAATCCTAAAAGGGGAATTGCTTCCTCCAGCTAGGAAAGTGTAAAGGCAGCCCAAAGTGGTCAAAAGAGACTGAGTATTCTGCAAACCCTGTTTCCTGGCTACACTTTCCATTTCCATGAATAATAAAGGAAAATAAATTCAGAGTACCTCATGACTCTAAAAACAGAGCACTTGAATACTTAATAGGATATATATTTCTTTATCCATTTCCTTCTAACAGGAGGAAGTGGCAAGATTCTACATCTGTGTATATATACACATATACATACATCCTTCATAGATACAGAAAGTTTCTCAGCTCAAGGAATTGACATGGTTATGGAGGAATGAGCACTAAGGTTTGGAAGTGCAAGCCTTTCATTATTTTTGACTGCTGTACAGAACACTGCTAACTACACCCTGCATAGTTTCATCTGGTGCTTTCTTAACCTTACCCACATGTGGCAAACCATATAGGGACTTTGTATCCTGATTACTCTTCATATGATGCTTGTGCTATCATGTGTCTCCTCCATGCATTATATTGATGCAAAAAGAATTAGAGAATGAAGAGGTAGCTGTGAATTTTACAAGTACATGGACACAATTGATAAACTAATCTGCCAGGCTGTCCACAGCAGAGTAAGGGAAAGAAGGTACTTAGGTAATTTCCTCCTGTGTATACGCAGGAGGCCGCATTGTACAGGCCTATCTCTGAGCCCTGAAAGTTACACAAGAGATAGAATAGTTCAGCGATTGGTGTCAGTGTGGGACTTGGGGAATGCAAGTTTAGTTTCCTGCTCTATCATTAATTTCCTGGGTAAGTCACTTAGTCTCTCTGTGTCTCACTTGCCAGTCTGTAAAATGGTGATAGGAGCACTTCCCTACCTAACATGGATGTTCCGATAATGAATATTTTAAAGATTGTGATGTGCTCATTACTATGGTAATGAGAACCACTTAAAAAAATCCCACCAATACACCTTGAACATAGGGCCAGAAAATAAGTTCAGAAAAATCCTGCTCTTGCTTTTCTTCCTCTACTACCTTTGCTGCTGGAAGGGGATGGGTGGAGTGGGGGGGAAGAGACATGTTTAACTTTTGTATACAGTATTGTTGTGGCCCATTAGTCCCAAGATATTCGCGAGACAATGGTACCATCAAACCATTACGACCCATGCTCGATGGGGACCACATTCTGAAAGAAATCTTTCCTAAACCCCCTCTACTGACCTTGAAAGAACCACTCAACTTCACCAAGCTCATCATCAGAAGCAAGCTTCCCTCAGACCAGGACACACCAACACAAAGAAGTACCAGACCCTGTCAGAACAACAGATGCGAAACTTGAAGACATATCTCCACTGCTATGATGATCAACACTCCCCCAACACACACACAAAACACCTTTCAAGATCCCTGGGTCCTACACATGCCTATCACAACATGTGGTGTACTTTGACCAGTGCACTAAATGCCCCAACAACAACTATCTGGGTGAAACCAGACAGTCACTATGCTCTCAAATAAGCGAACACAGAAAACTGATAATACACCATATCACCTGTAAGTGAACACTTTTCACAAAGCAATCACTCTATATCTGACCTCTCAGTCCTGATCTTCAAAGAAAACCTGCATAACAATCAAAAGATGAGCCTGGGAGCTTAAATTCATAACTGTCCTAGACACTAAAAATCATGAACTGAATACAGACACTGGATTTACTGCTTATTACAACAATCTATAACCCACTAACACCCCTCCATTACCCCCAGTCCGTCCCCCCTGCCACTTATTCCCTCCTATGACTGGACAGATTTTAACAGGTCACTTCATCTTGAATAGTCCCTTGAAATATGTGTTAACTACTTATGCTAAACAATCTGTTCAGTAAATAGATAGAAATGCAAAAATAAACACTGGAATCCTGCTTATAGATAAGAATGTTGTTGTTTCCTGCTACTCTGCTCAAGCAACGGGATCTGGAGGGCTCAGTTACTTAAATGACAGCTCTAGGCTGCCTTTGTATCTGACCAGCAGGGGAACCAATCCTTATGTTAAAATTACTGGACATTATTAAAGGGGGAAAAGTTGACCTAAAAAAAATCGAAAAACAAAACAAAAAAATAAAACCAGTGGTATAAATTTAGACGATAGTCAGCAAACCTTCCAAAAAACTCTCATTACAGTTACTAATACTTAAAATTCTATATATGAAAGAATGATGATCAGCCCTTATGTTATAAGTCTTATTATTTTATTGGACATTAGCAAGTTTTGGTTAATCTGTCTTGCACCTTGATATTAGTAAGGTCATTCATACATTTGTGTGTAAGCTATGAGCCAAGTTTTACATATGTGCATATGTCTGCAATCACAAATCAGTAAGCAACCAATGCAAACAGAGATGGAAACTCTGCATCACTGTGTAATCACTAGTTAAATTGTTTAAAATGATAAATCAAACTGATTAAATAACAGCAGAAAAAAATGTAAGCATAAAATGCTAACTCAAGTCAGTTCATCTTGAATGGTCCCTTGAAATATCTGTTAACTACTTATGCTAAACAAATATGTTCCGCCATGTATTTAGCTGTGACACTGGGCTTGTCTTCACGTACAATGTTGCAGCTGCACTACTGTAGCACTTTAATGAAGATGTTCCTCCTACGCTAATGGGATAGCTTCTCCCATCAGCATAATTAATCCACCTCCCTGAGAAGGCAGGAGAAGCTCCCCCATCAACATTGCACTGTCTACACAGGTGGCTAGGTTGGTATAACTACATCACTCAAAAGTGTAGATTTTTCACACCTCTGAACAACGTAGTTATACCGATATGCATCTGCAGTGTAGATCTGAACTCCTGAGTACATTTCCCAGACCTGAGGAAGAACTCTGTGTAAGCTCGAAAGCTTGTCTCTCTCACCAACAGAAGTTGGTCCAATACAAGATATTACTGTCTCTCTCTAACTTCCAAATGTGTTATATGAATGTGACTCCTTTATGTAACATTTAGGACATTCTATGGGTATCAGTTTCTCCAACCAATACAAAAGGGACACATACACACTTTTAGGGTAAAGTTACACATAATCCAACATACATTCTCTTCTATATTTGATCCTTTTACAATGCTCTGTCAGTGTTAAGAGGGCAGAAAGTCACCTGATCTCCCCAGTTGGCATAAATCTAATGATGCCAACCTCCATGGAATGCATCCCAGCAGGCATGTGAAGATTGGGAAGGGGCAAAACAGCTTCACTCCCTATCTGCACCCAGTAAGCGATGTGCACAGCTGAAAATCTAGCCCAATGACAACTCCAATACACCTCTACCCAGATATAACGCAGCCCGATATAACATGAATTTGGATATAATGCGGTAAAGCAGCGCTCTGAGGGGGCAGGGCTGAGCACTCCGGCAGATCAAAGCAAGTTCGATATAACACGGTTTCACCTATCACGCGGTAAGATTTTTTGGGTCCCGAGGACAGCGTTTATCAGGGTAGAGGTGTACATACATCACTTCACTTCACTCCTCCCGAAGATCAAATCCTTGCCTCTCTTTTGCAGGTGTGAATGGTCTTTCTGTAGTAAAACACATTCAACTGCACAAAGTAGAAGAGGATTTGGAGAGTCTACACAGGAAGATGTGCCCCTTGTATAAAGAATAGTACAGATAACTAACATTAGAAAAATATAGCATATACGCAACATTGAATACTTTAGCTTGTGCTAAACAAATTAAGTTAGAGTTTAGACTCCCCCCAAATTAACACGTTAAAAAGTATGGAATGACTTTTCTGTAGTAGACCTTCAAATACATATGATAGCTAACATGTTTTAACATCTCACCATTTATCCTCATCTAGACAAGGTGTTAAGAAGGACTGCTAATCTCAGAAGTGTAAGATTATTTGGTTTAGAAACTGTTTTTACTATCAGCATAGTTAAAGGCTTTATTCTTTGATAAATTAAATGGCAAAAAACTTCATTAATGCAGAGTTAAGGTTACCCAGTGATGGCTTGTACCCTTCCATAACATCAAATTCAGTAAAACTCAGACTTGTGAAAACCCAGAAATATAAGGTATATGACTACACAATCTTACTTGTGCACCCCCTGCAGCTGGCAATAGCCAGTGGAAACTGTCTGCATGCACTCTGGCTGCATTCACTGTGTTAAGTGGAGCGGTACTGAATGGTGGAGGAATTAGTTGGAGCAGCTTTGAAAAGCTGTGATTGTGGTATGAGGAGATCTGGGGGACTGTGGCACTGTGGAGGTATATGTGAGCCTCTCTCCCTGAATCCTGTGTGCATGTGATCAAAGGAAGGAGGTGCATGTGTATTCAGAGGTTCAATATGACTCATTTCAGCTTTGTGAGGTGCAGACTGGATCAGTAGTGGGGCACAGGGTCTTCTTGCAATGGGGATTGTCAGAAGCTAGGTGGGAGATGAGTGTGGTCTGAGAGTTTAATTAAGGGTAAGTGAAAGAGTGTTTCGTGGTATTGTGTGCCTAAGCGTATTGTGTGCATAAGGCCTTGGCAACACTAGGGACTTCCCAGCGCTGCCGTGGCTCTCTCGCAGCGCTGTATGTACTCCACCTCTCCGAGGGGAATAGCTTGCAGCGCTGCAAGCGAGTGTGCAGCGCTGCAGGCTCTGATTACACTGGCACTGTACTCGCTGCGCTCGGGAGGGGGGCATTTTCACATCCCTGAGCGCAGCAAGTTGCAGCTCTGTACAGCGCCAGTGTAGCCAAGGCCTAAGGGTGAAGTGGTTGTAAAAAGGGGTTGGAGGAGTTGTAAACTTCAATAATGATGTTCTTTCTGTGGAGTAGGCTAAGTGTATGAGGCCTGATCTACACAAGGAAATTAGTTTGGTATGACTATGTTGCTCAGGGGTGTGAAAAATCCACACCCTTGAGCAATGCAATTAAACCAATCTAACCATGGTGTAGATAGCATAGCTACCACTTCTCAGGGAGGTGTAGTAACTACATCGACAAGAGAACCCTGCTCTTAGCATAGATAGTGTCTTCACTGAAGCACTGCAGTATTTTAAGTGTAGACAAGCCCTGAGTGTAGAAAATCCTTGTTCAGCACAGGGCAAAGGCAACATGTAAATATATATTATGGGCTTATTGGGCCATCTTTCGAAGAGGGCAGAGTTAAGATAGTACGGTTGTGCACCTTAATTCTCTATTTCTTGTTTTTAATAAGTCTGAGTTTTACTGAACTCAATGTCCTGGAAGGTCACGAGCTATCACTGCCTGGAGAACCTTAACTCTGCGTTAAAGCTTTTTGCCATTTTGCCAAAGGATTGTTTTTTAAACAGAAAGAGAAACATTGTGAGTAAGAGTCAGTAGCTTTTCAGGCAGTTGTAATTATCATGTAGGCGTGAAGTACAGACACCTGGTGGACAGGGAATGATAACATGTAGCTCTTACATAGCACTTTTCACCTGCTTGAACAAATGGGGAAACTGAAGCACAGCGAGGCAGAGACTTGGACCAAGTCCCAGGCCAATGGAAAAGCTGGGAATGGAGCTCAGGTATTCGGAGTCCCTGTCCGCTGTTCTCTTCCTCTGGTCACACATGGACTATGTATTTCCTAAATCCTCCACACCCTAACATACATTTTTTTGCAGGGTTAGGGGATAATAGTTGTGCTTTGAAATGTCTGCAATGTGTAATTGCTAACAAAGCCAGTGAGAAAGCTCAGATATGGTCAAAGTCCCAAGACACTAACAGTTTTATTACATAGTGGTTACAGTACTTTTAAGCATGTGAAAAGACTGGTGAGTCTCTTTCCTCCCCAAAACCCCACTATTCCCTACAACAAACATTGGCAGAATCTGTGAACTTTAAGAAAAGCTGTTTTTTCAGGGAGCTGTTCTCAGCAACGTCTTGCTCAAATGACCCCAAATCTGGATCACTATCCCTACCCCAAAACCTTATAAAGGCACAGAAAATTTCAAGACAACCCCCAAGTACGCAGGCAGATTTTGGACCACTTAGAATAATCAGTTTTTTTAAAACAGAAAAAATCTTCACAATTGTAATTGTAGACGATCTACCACTCCGCTATTATATTTGTGAAATTAATCATCAGAGGTGGATTTTCTATATATGCATATCCTCAGTACAGGATAATCCCAAAAGCACAGTAGACTCAGAGAGGTGAGACCCATGTATCTCAATGTGATGGTTTCAAACTGAAATGAATCCAGCCTTAAACAACAGCTCTGAGATGTGTGAACTGCTCCTTTCATGTCAGTGGGTGTTCCCACCCCCTTATCCAGTGTTGGAGACCCTATGATATGGAACAAGCATGCTGGTTCACAATTCCTCACCAGTGTTCTTGGTAAATAATCCCAGTATCCCTGTTCTCAGCATCCCACCCAGAAGGGCTTGACTTCCCCAGAAACTGTTTCACATGAGAGGCAGGACAACCCATGTTCACACACCCTCAGAGGGGCAGGGAGATGACTTGAGGTGGGTGAGGAAGGTGTGATGTTCTGTACCTAGTGGGAACACCCTGCATCCCATGTTCATCCTTATAAAATGATTGTGTGGTATCCAATGCAAAGTTTGTCATGTCGGGTGTCTTTGGAAGGCTCATTGAGCATTGTTGTTACAGTAATGTTATAGGTTGAAATTTCATGTATATAGTTATGAGGCTGAAAATGTGTTGTCATAACTATAAAGGGAAGGGTAACAGCCCTCCTGTGTACAATACTATAAAATCCCTCCTGGCCAGAGACTCCAAAATCCTTTTACCTGTAAAGGGTTTAGAAGCTCAGGTAACCTGGCTGACACCTGACCCAAAGGACCAATAAGGGGACAAGATACTTTCAAATCTTGGGGGGTGGGGGGGAGGCTTTTGTTTGTGCTCTTTGCTTTGGGGGAAGTTCACTCTTGAGACTAAGAGGGACCAGACATCAATCCATGCTCTCCAAATCTTTCTGAACAAGTCTCTCATATTTCAAACTTGCAAGTACAGCCAGGCAAGGTGTGTTAGTTTTATCTTTGTTTTCTCAACTTGTAAATGTACCTTTTGCTAGGGTGTTTACCTCTGTTTGCGGTAACTTTGAACCTAAGGCTAGAGGGCGTTCCTCTAGGCTCTTTAAGTTTGATTACCCTGTAAAGTTATTTTCCATCCTGATTTTACAGAGATGATTTTTACCTTTTTCTTTAATTAAAAGCCTTCTTTTTAAAAACCTGATTTTTCCTTGTTCTAAAATCCAAGGGGATTGATCTGGACTCACCAGGAATTGGTGTGGGGGAAAAGGGAAGGGAGAGGAAGAATGATTAATTCCTCCTCGTTTTAAGATCCAAGGGGTTTTGGATCAGTGTTCACCAGGGAGTTGGTGAAAGAGTCTCTCAAGGCTACCCAGGGAAGGGAGTTAGCCCATTGGGAGTGGTGGCAGCGGACCAGATCTAAGCTGGTAGTTAAGCGTAGAAGTTTTCATGCAGGCCTCCACATCTGTACCTTAAAGTTCAGAGTGGGGAAGGAGCCTTGACATGTGTCCTCATGGCTTAAAACAAGCCCAGGCAAAAACTCTCCAAGAGCAGAGGGGCAGTTCACACCTCATTAGGGCATGTATGGTCAGGGCCACTGAGAGTGGGTTCAGGCCCCCGGTGAAAAAAAATTTTTCGGGCCCCCAGCAAGGGTGGACCGGCTAAACAGGGCCAACGGGAGGGTGGGGGAGGGGGGGACGAGAAAGCCGGGCCTGGAATTTTTTCGGGCCCTCCAGCAAGAGTGGACGGGCTAAACAGGGCCGATGGGGGGGGGGGGAGCCGGGCCCCCTTCCGACCGCTGCACCCTGGTAATTTGTATCGGCTTCCCCCCACCCTCGTCATCCCTGTGTATGGTTAGGGTTAGAGTAGCCCAGCCTCACAGGAATAAACGACATTGGCCTAGGCAGCAACAAAGGATCTCTTGGACTCTCAAGTGAGCCCCTCCGCTTCTTTGGTCAGTTTGGGACTGCAATGAGCTAATGCTCACCTGACTCTGAAGGGCGGGGGGGAGGGTGTGCAAAACCAAGAGGGAAGAAAGAATATGATAAAAGGGACAAACTTTACCATGCTCTTCCTCTCTCTTCCACTTACATCTACAGACATCACCACCAAGCAATTGAAGCGCTGATCAAAGGGGAGAGCCTGGCTGAAGGGCAACCAGCCAGCCTGTGGTGAGAAGCATCTAAAGTTGTAAGGGCACTGAAAGTGTTAAGATCAGCCTAGAATGTGTTTTGCTTTTATTTTATTTGACCAAATCTGACTTCTTGTGCTTTCACTTATAATCACTTAAAATCTATCTTTCTAGTTAATAAATTTGTTTGTTTATTGTACATGAAGCAGTGCGTTTGGTTTGAAGTGTGTCAGAGACTCCCCTCGCGATAACAAGCCTGGTACATATCAATTTCTTTGTTAAACTGACAAACTCATATAAGCTTACAGTGTCCAGTGGGCATAACTGGACACTGCAAGACAGAGATTCCTACGGTTGTGTCTGGGACTGGAGATACTGGCTAGTGTCATTCAGTTGCACAATCCAAGCAGCTTACATGCCAGAGGCTGTGCGTGAACAGCCCAAGAGTGGGGGTTTTCACAGCAGAGCAGGGTAGGGCTGGCTCCCGGAGTCAAGGATTGGAATGACCTAGCAGATCACCGGTCCGGATAATACCAGGGGAACGTCACAGAGGGTCTGAGACTTCCCCAGAAAGACAACCACCCTCCAGAACCTGGCTCACAGGAGAGCTGGTGATTGGGGGGGGGGGGATCTGAACCCCAAAGATGGGCAGAGATCCCCACATCCTAGCACATACACAGGGGAGAAGGAGCAGGGCTCACACACCCCCAGGGTGTAAGGGATCCCAGATCCCAGTTCACACGGGGAAAAAGCACAGAGGGCTCAGACCCCCACCTCCCAAGAAAGTCAGGCCCCATGAGGGGGGACATGGAGCAAGTCTGACCCCTGTGGATGAGCAGGGGCCCCCTAGATCCTGGCACACAGACAGACAGGATGGCAGGGAGCATGACTCAGACCCCCCAGAGATTCAAGGCCCCAGCTTATACGACTGGAGGAAGGGAGAAAGTATCAGGGCCCCTACAAGGGCAGGCGGGCCCCAAAATGTTGGTACACACACAGAAGGGAATAATAAGGGCTGACATCCTCCTGCCCTTTGTTCTTCCTCAGAGTCCCTACGTTCCCTCCCCAGTGTCTCTTTCCCTCTACCAGCCCCCAATTCCTCTCATCTCCCCAAGCACGCATTCTCATCTATCCTCCTTCCATCATCCTCTCTCCCCTTGATGCAGCCCCAAATACTTCTCTTCTCATCTTTATTCCCCCCACTCCTCAATCCCTAAAATGCCTCTCCCCTCCCAGCAATCATTTGCATGTATATATATTTACATATTTTATAAATCTACTTTGAATACATTCCCCCAAAATTAAAACCCTAATTTTCTAGTATAGAGCAGGCCTTAGTGTAATCCATGGGGCTTTTTATCATTATAAAGTGCTTTTTAGACCAACTAAATGAAGAACCAAATTCTTCGGCTAATATTGTAAAATAATTTCCCCTAAAGGGTTAGTGCATGGCATGCACTCTACTGGGGTAACTCTCAAGCATTTGAGACTCTGATGCTATGAACTCAGCCCTGTTTTGATCTTTATCTGTGCACAAAAAATTGCAAACCATACCATCTCTTAAAAAAAAAAAAAGAAGCTAGTTTTTCCAGGGAACAGTACCTTGGGAATTCCTGGTTTGAATAGCCCCAAATATGGATCTCTGACAAAACCCAATACCCCCAAGAGAAACATAAAAAATCAAGGCAATATGAGAAAAGGTACGTATTTTAGAGCACTTAGACAAGTCAAGCTCTACACAGAAAGCTGGTCTTACTCTTAACTATGGAAAAGTTAGCATACTACTACGACAAAGAGAATATGAACAGGAAACAAAGATGGACTTACTCCAAGACCATTCTTAGGAAACCAGGAACATGGGTAGTTCAAGAAGAAGAGCACTGATGGATTGGAGGGAGGCCACCTTGTAATTTGTTACTAAATAAGGCAATATCCCTTCATTTTTGAATACTTACAGTCCCTTTATGTTATTAAAAAGAATCTTTAAAAATATACAAGTAGAGTTTTTTCTGTATTCTAAACATGACTTATGTACCCTTTTTATTTCTAGACCAATCATGGCATAAATAGTATTGGTCACAAGCAGATGAAAAAAAAAGTCAAAACCCATAAGTGACAGGGTGATAGAGAAAGAACGGAGTATCTTTTAGGTAAAAGAATAAAGTCATTACGCAATATTTGATTTTCAAGGTGCCAAGGATTATTAAACAACTGGGAATTTAGAAAATGTACTGAGTAGTTAACCATGTCCATATTGTGGGTGAAATTTGACCCACAAAGATTTCAGGTTTCCAAATCTATGACCTATAGAAGTCTTTATAAGCTCAGTAAAAACTGTTTATTACCAAACTAAATACCATACTACTGTCTGAATACTACACAAAAACAGAAAAGGAAATTGACTAGAAAATGAAAGTGATTAGGCTATATTAATTTCTAAACTAGAGAGAACAGAAAAGTATGACAGTGAAATGCAAAAATTCAGCTGTAATAATGTAATTTTAAGGTGCCACTTTTGATATTGAAAATCTTAAATAAAACATTTCTTCCCTATTTGTTAGCATCTAACTTCACAATATTTATCCAGCAACATTGGACCAATGGTCACACCAAAGGAAGAAAGAAAAAGTGTCATTCTAGAAGTCTTTCAGACAGCTTCAGTTCCTTTCAGCAATTTCCCCAGTAACACCTCTGGCATTTCTGCTGCTTTAAAGCCATATTTCAGCCTATTGCTTCCTCTTTTCTGCCAATAATTTATTTTCCTAGCCATTAGTTTTCCCTCCCCAACCTTAAGTCCTTACTTACCAACCTACCCTAAAAAGGATTTAAGGTATAATAATTGTAAAGTGCTTTGGGACTGAATGGAAGACGTTATCTCAGTATTATTTAATGTCATCCACCCAGATGTTCAACTCATTGGCCAAAGCACCTGTTTGTCTGGGGAAAAAGAAGGGCAGGGCAGGAATAAAAGTCTTTGTATAGAACCAGTCTTTGCAACACTACTTAAAAGGAAGAAGGCTGGCAATGGCAGATTAGCTTTTTCTTGTGGTAGGATTTTTTTTTTTTTTTTTTAAATAAGTACTACTCAAAGTGCAGCATAGTTTCAGAAGAAATAACTCCCTAAACTTTTCTAGGAGATGCGTTTACAAAATTTTTAATAGATAATATTTTAGAATACATCTCAAAATAATGCCAATTAAAGAAATCATCATCAGTAATACAGTCTCACTTGTAAATATTTTGAATGTAGTAACTAAACTACAGAAATGTCATTTTTGTCTTTCAGATATATTTTTCTTTTTTTGCCTAAGTGCTCTACTAGTTCAGAAACTGGACTGCTGCTGCTCCTTTTATTATTTAAAAAAAAAAAAAAAAAAAAAAAAAAAACTTCCACTCACAATCCTAGAAGGATTTTGTGCTTTCAGCAATCCTGCATTGGCATCTGCCTTCAGACACAAGATTATTAACTTCCTCAGCAAAAAAGCAGAATCATAATTCTGAAAAATAAACAACACACAGGTGGGATCTTCCATTGGAAAGGACTTTTGCAGAAATCCAATTTATAAGGTTAAGATATACACTTTCTTTTCTGCTCAGCAGGTAGTCCAATATGGAGTATGGGCTATGCTTCACATTACCTTCAAAACCAACAAGATGAGACTGGAAAAGATGAGAAATAGGCTGTGCTGCTTTGGATTATGGCACATACAAATTTTTATCCATAGACCATCAATGATAATTGGAAATAATTACTGAAGACCACATAACATTCTCAGAAGTTTCACAGGACACCCAATTCGCACTCCACCCAGGAGGTAGCCATCCTCGTGGGGGAATCAAAATTAACTCCTAAGGAACAAGGAAGGCTCTTAACAGAAGCTTAAGTATGGCAAAAAAAAAAAAAATCACAAAAACCAACTTTTCTGAAATAATTCAAACCATTCTGTATTCTCTTAATTAGCCTGTGATAATACATTATTGCTAATTGAGTGTTTATACTACAGAAAATTAAAATAAAATTAAATAACTTGGAGGCAAACAGGCATGACTTGGAGGCAGAAGTGGACATACCAAAAAAGGATACCCAAAGCAGGCTAGAACTGGGCAAAACGAAGAGCAAGAGCAGCAGCTGAAGAGGCAGAGGTCCTACATGAGTTTGTTCATAGGCCATACGGAAGGAACTAATCAGAGAGAAGGCAATAGAGTTCTGGTTGTCACATGAGCCCCAGTAAGGAGCCAAATGTGTGGTACTCATGACCCAGCCCACAAATACAACCTTTAGACCCCAAAAATTTCAGCACTTGTGGCGTTTCACCTGTCATGCGCTAAGCAGCATAAACTCTGAGAATCCTGCACAGATTATAATTTTAGGGAAGATTGTTCTCCCTAGTTTACCATAGGAGGTTTTGAGTGAGTAGAGCTTAGTGACATTCTGTCTGCCTAGGTGCTGTACAGGGCTCAGGTATGATGTCACAGCACATATAATGCCATCTAGATTATGGTCAGAAGGATCACTACATTATTTCTTTCCCAAACTGTAACAAAGCTTCCACAATTAACAGAAAAATCACAAGTACACGTGATGTATGGACACCCATGAAAAATACGTAGTTGTCTTCTGCACTTCTTACATAAATCACTCAAAATCAAAAGGAGTTATTTTCAAATATGGAGTGACAAGGTCAACGTCTAAGTTCAAGAGTTCGGGGACATCCAGCTGTGCACAAACTAATCTATTTACTAGCTTCAGAGTACTAATATTCAACCAGATATCTACTAATAAAGTCCCATCACATTAGTTCTTGCCTCTGAGATGGAACTACATGCTATGTAAGTCTTTGCAACTAACTGCTATATCAGCATAAATCCTAGAGCACATACTGTGACAGGAGTAACTACTACTAAAACAAGGACTTTGTGCAGTAAAATGATGGTCTGCTTCCGTAGCGAGTTCTTCGTGTAAGCACAGATGCAGAACAAAAAACCCTATAAATGTAGAATTGTAGATAACATTTTAAAATGAGCTCCTTCATCAAAATATCTAACCAAAAAAACAGAGGCATTAGCAGCCCCTATACGGTTTTATGAACAAGGAGAAGACAAAGAAAGCCAACAGTTACTCACCAGATTTCTTTAGATCTTCTCACAGTCTCTCTGATAGTCTAATATTATGCCTGTATAATAAAAAAGGAGTATTTTTTAAAACTCATGTAAACAGCAAATAATCCTACATTAACTATACAATCCTTAATTAATTTACATTTAATATAAACAAACTGTATCCTTGGTCTCAGGACAAGGCTCAAAATGAAGATTAATCATACATTAAGGAAGTTTTATCATTATATGTGTCTGTTACAGCTGTCCCCCTGCTGCATTCCTTTTTTCCCCTCTCCTTTCTGTTTGTCCTGTGTGGCCACCCCTCCCGACCATTGTGCTAACTAAAGTCACAGCCCTATTCATAGGAATGGCTTGTACAGACTAACTGGAGCCATTGCTCTGCCTAGGGAGGGGGCTTCTTGCTTCTTTGTTTGGTTCCTTTGTTCAGACCCGGGCTCGGTGTGGGGGGTGCTGCCCAGAAATGCAAGACCTGAAGTGGCCAACTAATTAAGCATGTGAGTCATACCTGTGGCTCAGAACATGCCTATGCTTACCTGCAGCCTTTCCCTGCCTTCTCTCCTCCCCTGTATCAAGAGGAGCCAATCAAAAGTACTGGTGGGAAACTGCCTGAGTTTGCCTTTAAAGCCGGACATTTTCTGATCAGACCTCGGAGGAGGTCCTTGCTTTGCCATCTGGTCTGATCAGCTAGGGGTCTTTGGGGGGCCCTCTCCCCGCTCTTGTTTGTTTTTGAGCATACCCCTGTTTTGAACTCCCCTCCCACGAACAACAAAATTTGTGCCTGGAGATCTCCTGATTATTGTAAGCGAATCGAGTCCTCTCTCCATCCTCTGATGCTACTGCCGTTCCTGTCTCTGTGCTTGCTGCTGTCTTGGGGATTGGTAAGAACTCCCTCTTGCAAACTCCCCCCTAGCTCCTAGCCTTGTTTCCCCAGCAAACAGACCCAAGCTAACTCCTTGGTCTGTATCAGTAATCTGTTTCTTGCTCCGCAGCGCCTTTGCTGCTGGAAATAAGCCTGCGCCGCTGCTAGGCTGTGCCTTCCTGGACTGTATCCTGGGCTGCCGGCTTGCAGCCACCCCACTGCTGCAGCCACCACTAGTTAGCCCCCCCGCCCCCGGGACTGTACCCTGGACACACACCACTCTGCCCTCCGGAACTGCTCCCCCTCCCGATCAAAGAAGCGGCATAGTGTAAGGTGCACCTATTAGAATCAGGTTCTTAGTCTAGATAAGTTGTAATTTCATTTTGCATAGCTGTGGTTAAGTTAGGTTTAAAGAATTGTTTGTATTGTGCTCTGTAAATTAGGTTTTAAAAAAAAAATTGTTGCATTGTGTTCTGTTACTTGCTAATTTGTGTAGTCTTGGTTAAGTTAGATCATAGATAACCACAATTATACAGAACACAGTAAAATCTTAAGTCTGTCTTCCCGCTGCCCTAACCCCCCCCAAAGCTTGCCCGTGTCTCCCCCCGAGCTCCCCAGTCACTTGTTGCAGTCTCTCTGTTTAAACTTGCAGCCTGTCTGCTCTCTCTGTCTCCTTGAGTTTAAATCTCCCTCCGCAGCGCCTCTGCCTTTGGTCTCTGCTCCACCACGTGCTCCTCTTCCCCCATCCTCACTCCTCTACCACTGCCTCTCTCTCTCTAATCCCTTCCCCCACGTGCTCACCCCGCTCCTGCTGCTGCCAAACCTCAATTGTATTACTGAAGTCTAGCATAAAACCCCATTGGTTACCCTTTTTCTCTCTAACACACCTCACATTTTACATTTACACCACTGACACATATTTTTACCTAGAGTTGCTGGTTATTTAACACATTTTACCCATAACTCTTAGTTGGTTATATGCTGCTGTGACACACCCTTTACATAGGAACTGTTAGCTACCTGTTACAATTATACTTCAGTGTTAACTGGTTACCAACTGTATTGGACCCCACTGTATTGTACCCCACTATTGAAACCCCCTATCCTATTTACTAAAAGAAACCCCTCCCCAATTGTCTACCTTAACAAACCCCATACCCCTCACTATTGAATTTTCTCTGTTTCTGCGTTTTCTTAATAAAGTTTATTTTGCACCCCACCAGTGCAGTAGTTGTCCCCCAAAATCCCCTACCTGCTGGCAGGGTCAATATGAATAATACCAGAGAGGCTGAAGAATAACTTGTAACATTAGGATGCAGGCAAACACTGCTTATCACAACTATAAGAACTACCACAAGAAAGATCAGCTGCAAGCTGATGACTCCTTAGAAATGCTTTTGTATATCAAAAAGAGCAATCAGTGATTATTATTTGTATTACTATAGGAGGCCTAGTCATGGAGGAGGAATACATTGGGTTGGGCACTGTACAAAATACAGAACAAAAAGATGGTTCCTGCCCTTAAGAGCTTACAATCTAAGTATAAAACAGGTGCATACAGACAGATGGTAGTATACAAGGAAATAGTGACCACATTGGGCAGCAGGATAGGCTGTTGTTTCAGCATTCATAGATTCATAGATTCTAGGACTGGAAGGGACCTCGAGAGGTCATCGAGTCCAGTCCCCTGCCCGCATGGCAGGACCAAATACTGCCTAGACCATCCCTAATAGACATTTATCTAACCTACTCTTAAATATCTCCAGAGACGGAGATTCCACAACCTCCCTAGGCAATTTGTTCCAGTGTTTAACCACCCTGACAGTTAGGAACTTTTTCCTAATGTCCAATCTCGACCTCCCTTGCTGCAGTTTAAACCCATTGTTTCTGGTTCTATCCTTAGAGGCTAAGGTGAACAAGTTCTCTCCCTCCTCCTTATGACACCCTTTTATATACCTGAAAATATAAAATTTTTCAGCAGCCTAACGCTGTTAAGTTTTTCATGAGCATGATGGAAAAGGAGAGTTTTAAGGAAGGATTTGAAGGAAGATAAGGAGATAGTTTTACAGATCTTCCTGGGTAGTTCCCCCCCCCAAGAGTGAAGGATAGCATGGGGAAAGCTCAAAGGTGCTCACTTGAAAATTTAACAAGTGGACGAGGGAGGCTGGCATCATGTGACTATGGGAGGCAGGAGTCAACGTCTCAATAGCGAATGAGAGATGACAGGTTGGGTGGGGACAGGTTGTCAATGGGCTTGAAAACAAAAGATAAGTAATTTATATTTGATGTGATAGAGAAGAGGTAGCCAGTGGAGGGAAGCAAAGAGAAAAGTGATATGGTCAAAGTGATGTGCTAGGAAAATGATCTTTGCAGTAGCATTCTAAATGGATAGGAATAGGGTAATGACTAATGCTTTGTCTACACTACGCACCTTTTAGCCATACAACTGTGCCGCTACAGCCATGCGGCTAAAAGGCACGCAGTGTAGCTGCTGTTTGTTGGGAGGAGAGAGCTCTCCTGATGACAAAAAACTTCCACCCCCAACGAGTGGCAGCAGCTTTGTCGGCAGGAGAACAGAAGATTAAGAGCTCTGTTTTAATCATATTTAACTTGAGCTGATGGCTAGACATCTATGAGGAGATGACTTTCATTGGGACAGAAAGAGACAGATCTCGAGACAAGAGTTCTGTAAGTCATCAGCATAGAGATAAGTAGTTGAATTTGTGTTTGTGGATTAAATTACTCACAGATGAATGCTAGCATTTCTCCACAGTATTCTTGGTGGCATTCAACCTTCAATACTGACAACCTGGTTAACTCCCAAGTCTAAGGAGTTTAGGACAGAGACGGGCATGAAAAGAGAAGTAAAAAAAAATCAAGCAAATCAACTACTTGAGTACAAACCTGAACAAAAAATTCAAACACTGACAATTAACCCTACAACAAATTAATCATAGCAAACGAGAAATAGGCATCTGTTTAATTAAGTGTGGCAGGCTGCTCAGTGCAGTTGAACAATTTCAGCCTTGGTTTCCCCGCTCTATATATGGTGGTGGCATCAACATCTATAAACTCAGGTTGTTCAACATTTCCCATTATAAAACCCTGTTTTAATTTGCTTACAGCTTGGCCAAACTTCAACCATTTGGGCTGAAATTTTCCATGATGGGTATTTGTCTTATGCTGAACTTTTAAGTTTTAGCATAAAAAACAGGTCTGCTGGTTCAGAGAAAAAGGTTAGCAAAAACAACAAAAACAAAGCCATTTATACAATGGTGTATATGTATAACATCATACAACTGTTCTATTGAGAAACTCTAGGGCCTCCATGCTCTGGAGCAGGGGCTTGAAGTTTGGTAAAGGGATCACCCTGGAGCCAAAGAGGTGCCTTTGGCCATCCCTGTAAAAATCTACCCAAATTCGGCAGATTTATAAGCCTCTGTGGGAAAAAAATCACCATTTGTACATGTGCTGTAGAGACTTCTTAGAGGATGGTGGCTTAATTCTCAGATAATTTTATTCACACTGAGCATGTCCAGTTCAGACACAGCTCCTACATGCCAAACTCACTTCAAGCTGCAGCCTACAGCATCAGGGGCTTAGCAGGGTTTGAACTGAAATTGCTTCTCCTGGCTGCCAGACACTGCTGTGGCACTGAGTAGCAGAAGAGAGAACAAGGAGACCGATATAAAGCTGCAGAACTGCCTTGAAAAGCTATGTCAATTGAAATCTCTCAGGAGGGCAATCTTATCAATCTGCACTACAAAGCAGATCACACACATCTCAGTTCCTTCTCCCAAAGCACAGAGTTCTGATGTTATAGAAAATTCAGAATTAGGCCTGAAGGTGGACTGATAGTATGAATTCACAGAAATATCTCCTGAAAAACAATTACCAAGAAATAATCTCTTTCTGCTTTGAGAGCCTCTGTGCATTTCCACTTGTAGGAGCTCCTTGCCAGAGGATGTTGTGAAGGCCAAGACTATACACCAGGGTTCAAAAAAGAACTAGATAAATTCATGGAAGATAGTTCCATCAATGGCTATTAGCCAGGATGGGCAGTGATAGTGTCCCTAGCCTCTGTTTGCCAGAAGCTGGGAATAGGAGACAAGGAATGGATCACTTGATGATTACATGTTCTGTTCATTCCCTCCAGGCACTTGGCATTGACCACTGTCAGAAGACAGGATACTGGACTAGATGGACCTTTGGTCTGAGCCAGTATGGCCATTCTTATGTTTAAACCTAAGTATCATGCTGACAGCAAAAGCAATAGACCTTCTCACATTATCTGGAAGTAAAAGTTAAAGGGTGGTAAAAAGGTGTATTTCTTCACATAACTCCTCCAAACTTCCCCCAATGCACAAAAAACACTGTTGTCATCTTCCTCTTCTTATCCAGCCCTGGCCTCAGGGTCTTCCACTAGGCTGCTGCTGGTGTCCTGTATTACATACAGGGTGAGTTCCTGAGGAAGCCAGTGTCTATTTATTCAGATGAATAGAAAGCCTTTCCACTTTCCCTGTGAAGACATGTGTGTACCTGTTGGAGACTGTGGTGCTGCTGTGCTAAAAAGGCACTATGAGTACACACTTGGTGAGCAGGAGAGGTAGGTGACAGCCAACTGATGCAATGAAGAGAATCTGACTCAGTGGGTACTAGCATCCCATCTTATAAGTGTCCCTCTACTATCCGGTCCGCTGCACATTCCTCATCAAGGTGTGAAGAGACAACGCAAACAAGTTCAAAGCCCTGCAAGCTGTGTCAAAAGACCTTTTGCTCTCCCTGTCAGCATACATGATGGTACTCCCTTCCTGCTGCAGCATCTGCGGTAGTGATGCCTCCTCGCAGTAATGACGTCTTGAACATCCCTGGGCAATGATTTCAGCCACTTTGTCTATAAGTCTGTTTTTCCGGTGGAGTATGCTTGCCTCCCTGTTCCCTGCTAGAAGGAAGGAAGCTATGACAGGTTGCTATCAAGTAGTGCTCCTTCTCCCTGCTGTCTCTGAAATGGCAATTTCTCAGAAGAGCAGACAGCATGACTCCCACTACAGATTCCCCACTGCTGTCAGTCTGTTCCTTGAAGAGGCTCTCTATTTGCACCAGTCCTCTCTCTGGCAGACGCAGCAAGGGAATTACATGGTTACGTTTCACATCATCCTCTCTGACTAGCTGTGACGCCTCAAAGTATGTAGAGCAGCTTCTTCATGAGTGGCCACTCAGCAGATACAATTTGGAGGCAATGTTTGTGCTTGCCTAGGCCCACAAACACAGAACACTGCCAATGCATCTCTCTGCTCACAGACATTCCATCATCTAAAAGGGGAGTGCACCTGTACACAATCTCCAAAATTATTACTTTAATGATCTAAAGTTATTTGTACCCAGCAAAAATGTTTACTGTGAAGAAATTTAGATAACTGAAGTCTCATGTCAATGCGTCAGAGGCTAATTTCAGATATAGCTATGACAAATGTTAAGTGAAAATGATTTCTACAAGTGTGCCAACCTATGAGGTAAACACTTACCTAGAAGTGTGCCTGAAACCACTAGATCAATTACATAATTGTTACTTCATTTATAGTAAAAAAGGGCATCATTCTAATAAATTACCAGTACACCTTTAAGTTTCTTGCCTCCAGTTTTTCAACCATTTATTCTTAAGACTGCATAGCCTTGACTGTCCGATGATAGCTGTAGATTTACATTATGAATTTCATTAATGTTATTCACTACTTGTTTTGTTTTTAACTTCACACCATCTTGAGCGATGAACTGAGAACAGAGGCCATTTCTCAGTGACTTATAACTACTGATTAATTTCACAACTGTTTTCCTCTCCAAGTGTCATTAAAAATGTGTTGCTTTTACCTCCTGTGTTTTCATCCAACAATACAATTTAATACCTACCTTGTTATTTTTCCATATATTTAAAATTAATAATACTTGTCTTTGGCCTTTAAAATCCATAAAGAATCCACTGTTCTTACTTCTGAGACCATGATTTGAGTTCAGCTTGTGATCTTAGGCAGAATAAGTTTTGTGGTCTTGTTTCATTCCCTTGTGAAAGCAGCCCACATTTCAAAACCACCAGCTCCAATTAGACACAAGCTGTCTGTCTTAAAAGAGGAAAAGATTGACTGAGCAAGCATGGAGAATTAATTACTTCTTAGCTTTACAGAAGTAGAGTGTCAGTATTCAGGTCATTGAGAAAATATAGGAAGGCAGAACTTTTTAGTCTTAAACCCCCTTGATACACATTTTTACATACTATGAAATTTAAGTTCTGTCTGAGGATATATTACAGCAATGGCTACGTTGGAAATGGATAATAAGTACAGAAAAGATTTGCAATATATCAGGTTCCTTTCACAGTTCAGAAAGGTGACAAAACCATAGAGTTGTCCTAACAACTCACCAGCTATCTTGTAAGCAAGCCTCCCACATTACCTTCTTTAGAAAACTTAAAATTAAAGTATTGCAAATTCAAAAAAAATAATTACTATCAAAAAAATTTCCTTTTTGGGCACACACAACTATTGTCAGGCAAGTTCATAGCTTTTCTTAAACTCTTTGGAAATGTAACACGCAGGTAATAAGAAACCAGAATTTCAGTATAATTACGACTGACAGACTTTAAGGAACACAGACATTTGACGCCACAACCATCATTTTGGTATACATGCAGGAAGCCGTGGTAATGCTCTGTCCTGAATATTGTACAAGAGAAAAGGAGATTTGTACTCTGAAGATGGAAATATGCATCCTTCAAAAGCAAACTAAACTTATTCTTCACTGCCCAAAAGTTCTCAATAGGTTGACATTGAGAAACTTGGATTACTTTCATTTAGAATTGAAGAGGGAAGAATGACTAGAGCACCTTGGCAGCCAAGAGGTCCTTGCTCCTTGATCTTCCACAATGCCTCGGTACTGCTCCCCACTCTCTAGTGATTGGGGTGTAATTGAATAAGAGCATCTGAAAAGCCAAGATTGGGTAACATTTAAAAATTAAAACATGAGGTTTACCGTCTTTAACCAGATATCATAGATATTACAATGATCAGCTTTATGTAAAAAGCTGCAAGACAGAAAACATTATGAAACCATAGAAAAAGACGGTTACTCACCGTTGTAACTGTTGTTCTTCGAGATGTGTTGCTCATATCCATTCCAATCAGGTGTGCGCGCGCTGCGTGCACGATCGTCGGAGAATTTTCTACCCTAGCAACACCCGGCGGGTCGGCTGTGGAGCCCCCTAGAGTGGCGCCTTCATGGCGCTGGATATATACCCCAGCCAACCCGGCGCCCCCTCAGTTCCTTCTTGCCGGCTACTCCGACAGTGGGGAAGGGGGGCGGGTTTGGAATGGATATGAGCAACACATCTCGAAGAACAACAGTTACAACGGTGAGTAACTGTCTTTTCTTCTTCGAGTGCTTGCTCATATCGATTCCAATCAGGTGACTCCCAAGCCTTACCTAGGTGGTGGGGTCGGAGTGAGACATTGCTGTGTGCAAAACCGCTGATCCGAATGCAGCATCGTCCCTGGACTGCTGTACCAGTGCGTAGTGAGCTGCAAATGTGTGGACTGATGACCAAACTGCAGCTCTACAAATGTCCTGGATCGGAACTTGAGCCAGGAAGGCAGTCGAGGAAGCTTGGGCCCTCGTTGAGTGAGCAGTGAGGTGCGGCGTCGGGGCACCGGCCAGGTCATAGCAAGTCCGGATGCAAGACGTGATCCAGGAGGACAGGCATTGTGAGGAAACCGGTAAGCCTTTCATCCAGTCGGCCACTGCAACAAAGAGTTGCGTCGTCTTTCTAAACTGCTTTGTGCGGTCAATATAGAAAGCCAGGGCCCTGCGTACGTCCAAAGAATGCAAACGCTGGTCTTGGCGAGTAGCATGTGGTTTAGGATGGAAGACTAGGAGAAATATATCCTGATTCATGTGAAACGGTAAGACCACCTTAGGAAGAAAGGCAGGATGTGGACGAAGCTGTACTTTGTCCTTATGGAAAACCATGTATGGGGGCTCGGATGTAAGCGCCCTGAGTTCAGAAACGCGCCTTGCTGAGGTGATGGCTACGAAGAAGGCTGTCTTCCAGGATAAGTACAGGAGGGAACAGGTGGCCAGTGGCTCGAATGGAGGCCCTGTGAGCTTGGAGAGAACGAGGTTGAGATCCCATGCCGGAACGGGCTGACGTTGTTGTGGGTACATCCGGTCTAAGCCCTTGAGGAATCTAACGACCATCGGGTTAGAAAATACCGAGGACGCGAGTTCCCCTGGGTGGAAGGCCGATATAGCGGCCAGGTGAACCCTAATTGAAGATATCGCCAAACCCTGCTGTTTTAGGGATAGGAGATATTCCAGTATGAGAGGAATAGGCGCCTGTAATGGGGACTTGGCTCGCTGTTCGCACCAACAGGAGAACCGCTTCCACTTGGCCAAGTACGTGGTGCGTGTCGAAGGCTTCCTACTGCCCAGCAGAATCTGTTGGACAGAGTGCGAGCATTGTCGCTCTGCCTGGTTCAACCATGGAGCAACCACGCCGTGAGGTGGAGTGATTGTAGGTCGGGGTGACATAGTCGGCCGTGGTCCTGAGAGATGAGATCTGGACACAACGGAAGCGGGATCGGTGTTTGAACCGAGAGCTCCAACAGTGTGGTGTACCAGTGTTGTCTCGGCCACGCTGGAGCGACTAGAATTACTTGTGCCTGGTCTCTGCGCAGTTTGAGCAGCACCTTGTGGACTAGAGGAAACGGAGGGAAAGCGTAAAACAGGTGGTCTTTCCAAGGTAGAAGAAACGCGTCCGATAGGGAGCCCAGAGCTCGCCCTTGTAGGGAGCAGAACGCGTGGCATTTCCTGTTGGCTCGAGATGCAAACAGGTCTACCTGGGGAAATCCCCACCTCTGGAAAACGGAATAGATGATGTCCGGACTAATTGATCACTCGTGCGTCTGAAAGGACCTGCTCAGTCGGTCCGCTAATGTGTTCTGGACTCCAGGGAGGAACGATGCCGTGAGATGGATTGAGTGGGCGATGCAGAAGTCCCACAAGTGAATGGCCTCTTGGCATAGAATCGACGAACGTGCTCCTCCTTGCTTGTTGATGTAAAACATGGCCGTGGTGTTGTCGGTGAGAACTAACACACAGCGGCCACGTAGGAGATTGAGGAATGCCTGGCACGCCAGACGCACCGCCATCAGTTCTCGAACATTGATGTGCAGGGCTAGTTGGGGTGCGGTCCACAGGCCCTGGGTATGGTGTTCGCCGAGATGGGCACCCCAACCCAGAGATGAAGCGTCTGTGACCAGGTGCAGAGAGGGTTGCGGGGTGTGAAACGGCATTCCCTCGCAAACCACTCTGTGATCCAGCCACCAGGTGAGGGAGGTCAAGATCGAGTTCGGAACCGTGATCACCATGTTTAGGCTGTCCCGATACGGGCGGTATACCGATGATACCCAGGCCTGGAGTGGGCGAAGCCGAAGTCTGGCATGCCTGGTTACGTACGTGCAAGAGGCCATGTGACCCAACAGGGTGAGGCACGTCCTCATTGTGGTAATCGGGAAGGTCGTGAGTCCTCGAATGAGGCTTGTGATGGTATGAAAACGATTGTCTGGTAAAATAGCTTGTGCACGTCTGGAGTCTAGGACTGCCCCAATAAATTCTATCCTCTGGGTAGGCTCCAGAGTGAATTTCTCTTTGTTGAGAAGAATGCCCAACTCGTGGAATGTGTGTACTATTATGTGGACGTGAGCTCGAACTTGCTCCCTGGTGCGACCGCGTACCAGCCAGTCGTCTAAATACGGGAATACTTGTATCCCTTGTCGACGGAGGTATGCTGCCACGACAGCCATACATTTTGTGAACACTCTTGGGGCCGAGGATAGGCCGAAGGGAAGGACTGCAAATTGGTAGTGCACCTTGTTTACCACAAATCGCAGGAAGCGCCTGTGAGGCGGGTAGATTGCTATATGAAAGTATGCGTCCTTCATGTCGAGGGCGGTGAACCAGTCTCCAGGATCCAGGGAAGGGATAATGGTCCCCAATGAGACCATGCGGAACTTCAACTTTACTACGAATTTGTTGAGTCCGCGTAAGTCTAAGATGGGTCGCAGACCCCCTTTGGACTTGGGGATCAGGAAGTAGCGGGAATAAAATCCCCTGCCCCTTAACTCTAATGGAACCTCCTCTATGGCCCCCATAGACAGGAGCGTAAAAACCTCCTGTATAAGAAGTTGCTCGTGAGAAGGGTCCCTGAAGAGGGACGGGGAGGGGGGGTGGGAGGGAGGGAACGAAGAAAACTGGAGAGCGTATCCCCTCTCCACTGTGCGAAGGACCCAACGGTCCAAGGTTATAAGGGACCAAGCACGGTGGAAATGGGAGAGGCGATCCCGAAAGGAGGGGGCTAGATCCTGGGAGATGACTGGGGCGCCGTCCTCGACCGCACCTTCAAAAGTTCTTCCTAGGGCCTGAAGGTGGCCGAGGTGGCCCCTGGTTCTGACCGGGTTGAGGGCCGGTCAACCTTCTCCTACCACCTCGCCCCGGCCTTCTGGCAGAGTCCTGTCTCGGACGAGGCGGGGGGGGGGGGGTAGAACCTCTGTGGCTGGGGCCGAAATGGCCTGCGCTGGGGTCCCGGAACATGCATCCCCAGGGAGCGCATGATTGTTCTTGAGTCCTTGAGGCTCTGCAGACGAGAGTCCGTCTTGTCCGAGAACAACCCGTGTCCCTCAAAGGGTAAATCCTGCAGGGTTTGCTGCAGTTCCGGAGGCAAGCCCGAGACCTGGAGCAAGGAGACTCTCCGCATGGCGATACCTGAAGCCAGGGTCCTCGCAGCCAAGTCTGCTATATCTAAGGAGGCCTGTAAGGAGGTCCGTGCCACTTTCTTACCCTCCTCCACTAAGGCCCCGAACTCTTCCCTGGAGTCTTGGGGGACCAATTCCTTTAATTCCTGGAACTCTATGGGGAAGTTCAAGTTATAGCGGCTCAGGAGCGCCTGCTGGTTAGCCGCTCTAAGTTGTAGCCCCCCGGCTGAATAAACCTTACGCCCAAACAAATCGAAGCGCTTAGCGTCCTTCGATTTGGGCGCTGCAGCCTGCGGCGCTCCCTTGCATTCACCGATGACACCACCAGTGAACACGGCTGGGGATGAGTGTATAAGTACTCATAGTCCTTTGAGGGGACGAAGTACTTTCTTTCCACCCCTCTGGCTGTGGGTGGAATAGAGGCAGGAGTTTGCCATATCGCAGTGGCGTTAGCCTGGATCGTGCAAATTAGGGGCAATGCTACTCTGGATGGGGCATCCGCAGAGAGGATGTTCACAATGGGGTCCTGCACCTCCAGTATCTCCTCTGCCTGTAGGTCCATATTACGTGCCACCCTACGTAATAGGTCCTGGTGTGCCCGAAGATCTATCGGGGGCGGACCTGTGGCCGTTGTGCCCGTCACCGCCTCATCTGGGGAAGATGAGGAGGATGCCTCAGGTGGCAAGGGATCTAAGGGCGGGTCATGTTCCAATGAGCCCTCGAGCGGAGCATCGCCTGCCCCGGGGTCCCGGTCGTCAGGTGGTGCGGGCACGGGAGCCTCCATGCCCCCTGGGGGAGGGCGGAAGATTGTGGCTTCTGGAGCCCTATGTTCAGAGCGCACCGAGCGAGAGGCTGATGGTGGAGCCCCTTGCGCTTGGTGATACGCCCACGGGGTCCAGAACAACCAGTGTGAAGGTCCCTGGGCGGGATCCTCTGCTACCTCCTGCCAGTGGCCCATGTCCGCCTCAGCGGCCTGCCCCTGAGGGGGGTATGCCGATCTCGAGGCCCCATCGGAGGAACGGGACACTGATCTCGAGGGCCAGGGCGGTGCCGATCACGCCGAAATTAGCTCCGGATGGTACGGTGCCACTCGGTGCCGCTCTGGAGATGACCGGTCCCTATGCGGTGCCGGTGAGCGGTGCCGAGATCGGGATCGGTGCCGATGACCACGTCGGTGCCGAGATTCTGATCTGGACCTGGATGAAGGCGACCGCGAGTAGGCACGGTGCCGGGAGCGGCCCCTCGATGCCGAGCGTCGCTCGGATCAGTGCCGGGAACTATGTCTGGAGTTCGATCGGTACCGATGATCATAACGGTGCCGGGACGTAGAACGGTGCCGCAACGAGGATCTTGGCCGCGAGTACGACCGGTGCCGAGGTGATAGTCGGCGCCGGGACTGCGAGCGGCGTCGGGACCTGCTTCGTGACCTGGAGTGGTGTCGTGGGTCCAATCCTTGAGATGGCAGGCGCACCATGGCAGGTTTTCCCCTGGATTGCACCGGACGAAGAGCCAACGGTGCCGGTGGTTGGAGCGGTGCCGGATCCTTGAGAGCAATAAGGTCTCTCGCCGTCGCGAAGGTCTCTGGGATCGACGGGAGACAAGGCTCCACCACTGACCGAGGTGGTGATCCAGTCCGCACCGGACTCAACGGCCTCGGAGCCGGAGTCGACGGCGTAGGAGGCACCTGCTTTTGGTGTTCTAAAGGTGGACGCGGCTCTACCCCCGGCACCGGGGAAGCCGGCGTCTTCAGGACAGCAGTCTCCTGCGCCTTACGGGATTTCTTATGTCCCGGGGACAAGGATCGGCGCCGAGGCACTTGTGGCGGGTGCGGTGCCGAAGGGATCCGGTGCCGCGGAGGCTTGTCCGACTCTACCCGCGGTGCAGAAGCAGTCGGTGCCGCAGGGGCACTGCGCACTGAGGCGCTTGGTGCCAGGGCCTGACGCGCCGATGGAGTGTCCGGGCTAAGTGCCGCCTCCATAAGGAGTTGCCGAAGCCGAAAGTCCCACTCCTTTTTGGTTCTCGGTCTGAAGGCCTTACAGATCTTACACTTATCTGTTTGATGGGACTCTCCCAGGCACTTCAGACACGAGTCGTGCGGATCACTTGTGGGCATAGGCTTAGCGCAGGACGCGCACTGCTTAAAGCCGGGAGCCTTGGGCATGAGCCCGGCTATGCGCCGGGGGAAAAAGGGGGGAGAACAACCCCCTTAATCCCCTTTAACTATCTACAACTACTAAAAAGTAAACTGAACAACTAACTAACACTGTATAACAACTACAACTATCTACAGAAAACAGGATAAGCTAGGGAGAGTGGAGAACAGCTATGCCGCGCTCCACAGTTCCAACGACCGTCAGGGGCGGTAAGAAGGAACTGAGGGGGCACCGGGTCGGCTGGGGTATATACCCAGCGCCATGAAGGCGCCACTCTAGGGGGCTCCACAGCCGACCCGCCGGGTGTTGCTAGGGTAGAAAATTCTCCGACGATCGTGCACGCAGCGCGCGCACACCTGATTGGAATCGATATGAGCAAGCACTCGAAGAAGAACTGGTTTACAAAGTGTCTTTACAGTGGGCTCCCACACCACAAGTGACAGCTTCTGCACAACACGGCCACCTCTACCCTGTTTCCCCGAAAATAAGACATCCTCCGAAAATAAGGCCTACTTACAGTTTTGCCTCTCGTTGTAATATAAGGCATCCCCCCGATAATAAGACCTCCCCGATAATAAGGCATCCACCGATAATAAGGCATTTTTCATTTCTGAAAAATAAGACATCCCCTGAAAATAAGACCTAGCGCATCTTTGGGAGCAAAAATTAATATAAGACACTGTCTTATTTTCGGGGAAACAGGGTAGTATTAGACATAGAGATACAGTTGCAATTAGGAACTTTAAACAACATGTCACAGTTCATTTGTGACAACAAGCAGTTTTTAGGTCTAAAATTGTTTATGAGTTGAATGGATGAAAATTTCCCTTACAGTCTCTGATGCAAAGAACTTGACTTATACTCACTCACTGAGCAAAATTCATTTTAAAGCTTTTATGAAGCATTCTGGTAACTGAAACACGTTAAAAATAGGGCCTAGTCCCCTGGACACAAAGTACACCAACTATATATTTTTGAGCCAGATAGATTGGGAGAGCAGAATGGTGAGCCAAGATATTCTGAACACCTTGTCTCAACAGTACACAAGGAAAAGAGTTAGAGGTCTGAGGTAATTGGTAGAAAAGAGAAACTATTTTATACTTCCTGTCAAGATGACCCAGGAATGAGTTGTCAGTTGTGAACCAAGCCCTTTGATCTTTAAAGGATCATTCTCAGAGCCATATATAAGGTAATTGGGGGAATATTACGCTGCAGATTTAGTGGAATTTTGGATTAAAGTACATTTGCTCAATTTACAACTAAAACGTTTATTTCTCTAGCTATCATTTCTAGAAGTAGCTCCTAAAATCTGAAAGTCACAATAGACTTTCTTATTTGCACACCACTACCCATAATAAAAATTCTGAAAGCCAATTAGACCCTCAGTGACACCTGTACAGCCCCACTGCTTTCATATGAAGCCTTCAAGGACACCCATCTGTGCAACCCCTTTGCATTCCATAGCATCACACAGGTTTAACTGATTGAAACTTAGGGCTTGCCTTCCCTACTGTGCTAAATCGGCACCACTGCATCGATGCAGCAGTTAGCGCGTCTGGTGAAGATGTATTACATCGATGGAAGAGCGCTCTCCTGTCAACGTAACTACTCCACCTCAACAAGAAGCGGAAGCTATATCAGCAGGAGAGCGTCTCCCACTGCCCTAAAGCATTGTCTATACTGCCCTAAGTTGATGTAAGTTATGTCGCTCAGGATGGTGGTAGCAACTGAAGTGACTGATGGACTATGGTATAAGGAAGATTTACTAAGAGAGCAATGTGTGTGAGATTTGTGGGAACTTAAGCAATTACATAGATGGTTGTCCTCATTTAGTCAGTAACCTGCACCACATATGTTTTAGGGTGTTCAAAAGAAAGTCAAGCAACACTGCACAAGTCAAATAATATGATAACCCAGAAATGTAGTTGTTTCCCATACGCACGCACACATGCACACACCATTTGTAAGGGGAAGGAAGACAAGATTGTGTGGCATGAGTTTGAGCCACTTGATCAGAGTTATGGACAAAGATACAAGAACAGTCCATTTGTTAGGCAGATGAAAGCTGTGCAGCCTTTAACACTAGTTCCTCTGGTCCCTTCAAGAGTTTGTTCTCTGACTGTGGCTCAAATTACTACTGTTTATGACTGGACTGGAAGATTTTTTCACTGGAGTGACCAATTGCTCAGAATTTCATGACTACTATAATAATCATGCAGTTATCCTAAGTGGTTCCAACTCAATGCATACAGCAGATTACACCCTGGATCTTGTTTTTGGTTTGGAAATAGGATAGTCAATACTTGTCATGGACAGACCACTCTCTTGTGCTCTTTCAGGTTGGGATGCAATATCTATTTCGTTGCCTCCCCTCAGACTAATGGAACTAGTTTGGTTTCCGAGGCTCTCAAGAAGATTATTACGTAGGCCACAGCCCATTATTAATGAGCTAGATTTTTGCCATGGAGGTCGCAGAAGTCACAGAATCCATGACCTCCAGCAACCTCCGTGACTTCAGCCCACGGTGGCTGGGAGCTGCAGGGTGGTGGGGGACCCTCGGAGTTCCGAGTGGGCCCCCGCAGCTGCCTAGCCGCTGCAGAGACCTCAAGCTGAGCTCCCCATTTTGTCACGAATATTTTAAGTAAAAGTCAGGGACAGATCACAGGCTTCCATTAATTTTTCTTTATTGCCCATGACCTGCCCATGACTTTTACTAAAAATATCTGTGACAAAATCTTAGCCTTATTAATGAGCTGGTTTGCCAATATTTTTTTTTAAAACCATGACTATCAGTGCAGTGACTCCCAAGTATCTTCTTCCCTGGCTTCTTCCACTGAAATCATCTTGGCATATGGACTGGCTGCAAGATGGAGACACACCAGATCTGTGACTGAGGTGAGCTATGAATGTCTCTTTTTTAAAAAGAAAGTGCCAGATGGTTAAACAACAGTTTTTTAACCAAATGCTGATCACTTGATATTAGCAGTGTTTCTCATTTTGTTTTGTTCATTTTAATTTGGGGACGATTAGAAAAGATGGTATCAAAGCAACTCTGGCAATACCCGTAGTCTTTAGACTTAATTATTCAATCCAGTTTTAGACCAAAGTATGGTAAAGACACAGTGCTGGTTTTCTGGAAATGGTTGCAAGTCAAGTGTCCATTCAGATTCTTCAGACAAAGCTACCTGGGATACCACTAATCACAAGGAAGTAACAATTGCAAGTTTTGGCAGACAAGCAGAGGTGTACAAATGCATAATAGTTGGCAAATGATCACTTTCCCCAAGGGCACTCTCATGAGGGTGCCACAAGGTTCTAGTCTCACATCTTTCCTTTTTAGCATGTATATGAACCCAAATGTGGAAGACAATAAAATAGGTAAGGGCTATGATATCTCCAATACGCAGATGACATTCCACTATGCATCTGCAATTCTACTGACCTATTTGATGCAGTTGATGGGTTTTCCTGCTGACATGTAAAAATATAGTTTTGGATGGCAGAAAGATGGCTGTGATTTAATCCAGACTAGACTGAAGTTATGATGTAGGTTAAGAAAAATAGCTACAAGAAATACCCGAGGTGACACATGCTCCTTCAGTTGTGGAAGTGTGCCTGCCATTTGTTACTCAGCGTTGGTATTTGGAGTCCGGTTGGATTATCAGATGTTTCTGCATATCTATGTAGCAGCTGTAACTAAGATTATTTATCATCTGCATTTAGCTGGAAGTCTCATAGCTTTTCTTTCAGACCTAGACCTCACCATAGTGATCCAACCCTTTGCTACCTTGAAACTGGATTACTGCTATACAATCTATGTAGAGCTATTTCTCAAGACAACTTGGAAAATTCACTTGATGCTGAATATGGGTTGGGTCCTGATTATCTCACAAAACAGTATCACACAACGAAATGAACTATCACAATTGAGGATCAGCAAAGGCACATAAGTTAATGACCCCCTAAATTTAAGCCTATAAACCAAAATCTGGTGTAGCATGTGGAAAGCTATATTTAAGTTCTGTTGCAAAGTCCCTCACAGCTGTGGCCATTCAGAAATATTAAGATTTAATTAAGTATGAAAAATAATGCAATCATTAGCCCCTCATTTATTTTGATATTAAACTCCCCACATAGGAAAGCCTGGGGCAATTTGGCACTGGAATAAGCATATCTGCAAAAATGAAAGCAGTGAAATATTTAACAGTATTCGAGATGAGGCTGGTAACACTGTGTATTAAGTCATCAGCGCTTGCTATTATAAGCAACTGAAAACAGTCTTGCAACTTTGCCAAACCTTAACCATTTGGCTTGAAATTTTACATGCTGAGTGTCTGCTTCTGGCTGATTTCTTAAATTTAAAAATAAAATAAATAGTTTTGGCTGATTTATTTAGTCATTTTCAAGAACTAAGCCAGAGAAAAAACAGATTTTGCCAATGTTACAATATTCTAGCAACCTTTTCTTTCAAATGCTCTCTATCCTTTGGAGCAAGGACTTAAAATTTGGCAGCAGGGAAAGGGGTAGCTTTTCTTTCAGAGATGTTCCTTTTGCTGTCCTTATAAAAATCTGCCCAAGTTATAAACCCTTGGAAAAAAATAAATCACAGTTCACACATGCTCAGCAGAGACATGCTAGAACTTAAAAACCAATATCTCCAAAGACCTCAATCTCATAGAGCATGTTCCAGCCCAGGGCAGAGGGAAAACATGGGGGAAGGGAATCAGACCTGACGAAGAATGTTGGGGTATGGAGGGAGAGGAGAATTGTCACTGTCTGGAGCAAAGCAACTGGGAAAGGAGCCAGGAGAGACAGATTAGATGAGGAGCCTGGGGAGTGAAACTGAGCTAGTGGGTACAGGGAATGTGGAAAGGAAACTGAAGGCCATGGGGTGAGATTGGACAAAGACCATGGGGGGCAAAGGAGAGGAGGGATGGGACAGACTTGGGGAAAAGACTGGGACTAGGAGGGAAGCCTGAGAAATGGAGGACAGGATTAGCTATTTAAGGAGAATGGAACTGGGATGAGAACCCAAGGTAAGGACAGAGAGATGAAAAAGGATGGCAGAAGGGGTCAAGTTTGGGGGTTGGTTTTTTGGGGGGGATGGAGGGGAGAAGGGGAAGACACAGAAGAATCTGTGTTCCTCCTGTGTCCTGAGCACACCCCCTCCAGTTTGGATTTGAACTCAAGATACCCAAGTTTCACAGTTCCTCTGCTGTCAGCAAATGTGTGAAATCCACTGGCAAACTACATAACTCATCCCCCTGTAGGACTGCTCCACATAGTGGATGACAATCTACTGCTATTGGTTACTTAGCCAGAATTAAGGCAGTCTGGGCAACCATAATTCACCCCCTTGTGCATATGTATTGTAACACAGTGTTTAATTATGTGATCACATACTCCCCCTCCCCCCCACCCATGGCACTCTTGCTTCATTCAGTGCAAAGAATGGATGGTGCTTACTTAATAAGCAGCTATTCAATATTTTGTTTTTGCCTCCTTTTTCAGTGTCTCACCCCAGGCTTTATTTATCTTCACCAACACCCCTGTGATTAGTATTATGCCCATTTTACAGACAGGGAACAGAGAAAAGGGTCAAAAGTGTCCACTAATTTTGGATACCCAATCTGAGACAACTAAGACCCAATTTTTCAGAGTATTTAGCACTATATAACACTTCACAGCTTCCACCGACTACAGTTGCAGTTGTGAGCACTCAGCATGTCCACAAATCAGACTCAAGGGCCTAGCACCCAGAAAATGAGGCGCATACAAGCAGTGATCAAATGTGAAAGTTAGATTTAAGTGACTTGACTAGCATGATATATGGACTCTGTGGCAGAGAAAGGAAGTGACGGAATTCTATTCTCCAGGGCACCATTCAAGTGCCTCCTTTCTCTTCCTGAAGCCCCCTGCTTCATTCACTACACACATTCCAACTTCTGGAATAATGAGGCAGGTGTCCTACATACAACAGCCTGCTTCACTACACGACCCTGATTTATCTCTGGAGCTGGTCCATCCTGTGCAATGAATGAGGCAAGGGGTCCTATGGAAAAATAGTACAAAATCATGTAACTAAAGACTATATCATACCGCACAAGCAGCTGAATTAAGGTTGCAGAGCCAATCTTAATTCTGAGTTTTCCTAACTTCTGAGTGACTTTGCAACCTTAATCATGTTCTTTTAAAGGTAGCTGTGTGTAACTGACATTTAAGCTGTCATCTTTAGATTTCAGAATCAACAACCACTGTGATGGGTAAGGTAGTTTATAGTCATCAAGATGATTATAGCTAGTTGGAAAGAGATTCAGGAAAACAATGATCGTTTAACACTGTTGATTATCTTCGCAATGATGAGGGCTAGAAGTTTATTTTTAAAAATGAAGCCCAAGATTCTGTAACATATTTCTGGAACAAGGAGTGGATTCTGTAAAATTAGAGTACATTTGGGCTGTATGGAGTCATTAGCAAAAGGTACTGTTATCTTAAGAACAGTTTCTCTCCTTATGCAATACCCTGACAGTGGAAAGAAGCTAAAATGTTTAACAGCCCTCCCCAGTGTAGTCAGGGGACAGGACAGCCTAACTGAGGGGATGTCACTTCTGAAACTTCATGCTCTTGTTGGCTTCCTAGAGCCAAAACTGATTAGCTTTGGATATTGATGTTAATTGTCTTTGTACTTTTATTAATATCATACAAGTACCCATGAGAGCTGGATGGATCTATTTTAATAAACCGAAGTTATATACAATATATCTCAATTGTGTGATAGGGGATTTACAGACAAATACAAAGACAAGGTCCCTGCCGGAAAAACTTAATCAAAATCAACATACAAAACAAAGACAGTGGAATGGAACACAAGTGATTTAACTGTATAAACACACATCTGTGCATTAGGCACTTTTGCTAAAGAGATTACCTTTATGTATGCTTAGTTCACTCTCATCTCCTTTTCTGCCTTCAAAAAGCAGTGACTTGTTTGTAATCAATCCGTTATTAAATGCATAAATAAAACAAACTTAGAAAGTAACACTACAAGGCACCTTCAAGTCTAAAAACTAAAATAAATTGAAAAATTAAGAATATTTTTATCCTCCAGGTCATCACCAAGTATATCTCACCAGAAAACAGACAATTCTATTCTGTGTAGAAAGAATAGTAAATATGGCAGGCGACCAGCTTGGCTAAACAGTGAAATCCTTGCTGATCTTAAACGCAAAAAAGAAGCTTACAAGAAGTGGAAGATTGGACAAATGACCAAGGAGGAGTATAAAAATATTGCTCAGGCATGCAGGAGTGAAATCAGGAAGGCCACATCACACTTGGAGTTGCAGCTAGCAAGAGATGTTAAGAGTAACAAGAAGGGTTTCTTCAGGTATGTTAGCAACAAGAAGAAAGTCAAGGAAAGTGTGGGCCCCTTACTGAATGAGGGAGGCAACCTAGTGACCGAGGATGTGGAAAAAGCTAATGTACTCAGTGCTTTTTTTGCCTCTGTCTTCACGAACAAGGTCAGCTCCCAGACTGCTGCACTGGGCAGCACAATATGGGGAGAAGGTGACCAGCCCTCTGTGGAGAAAGAAGTGGTTCGGGACTATTTAGAAAAATTGGACGTGCACAAGTCCATGGGGCCGGATGCGCTGCATCCGAGGGTGCTAAAGGAGTTGGCGGATGAGATTGCAGAGCCATTAGCCATTATTTTTGAAAAACTCATGGCGATCGGGTGACTGGAAAAAGGCTAATGTAGTGCCCATCTTTAAAAATGGGAAGAAGGAGGATCCGGGGAACTAAAGGCCAGTCAGCCTCACCTCAGTCCCTGGAAAAATCATGGAGCAGGTCCTCAAGGAATCAATTATGAAACACTTAGAGGAGAGGAAAGCGATCAGGAACAGTCAGCATGGATTCACCAAGGGGAAGTTGTGCCTGACTAACCTAATTGCCTTCTATGATGAGATGACTGGCTCTGTGGATGAGGGGAAAGCAGTGGATGTGTTATTCCTTGACTTTAGCAAAGCTTTTGATACGGTCCCCCACAGTATTCTTGCCATCAAGTTAAAGAAGTGTGGGCTGGATGAGTGGACTGTAAGGTGGATAGAAAGCTGGCTAGATCGTCGGGCTCAACGGGTAGTGATCAATGGCTTCATGTCTAGTTGGCAGCCGGTTTCAAGCGGAGTGCCCCAAGGGTCGGTCCTGGGGCCGGTTTTGTTTAATATCTTTATTAATGATCTGGAGGATGGTGTGGACTGCACTCTCAGCAAGTTTGCAGATGACACTAAACTAGGAGGCGTGGTAGATACACTAGAGGGTAGGGATCGGATACAGAGGGACCTAGACAAATTAGAGGACTGGGCCAAAAAAAACCTGATGAGGTTCAACAAGGACAAGTGCAGAGTTCTGCACTTAGGATGGAAGAATCCCATGCACTGCTACAGACTAGGGATCAAATGGCTAGGTAGCAGTTCTGCAGAAAAGGACCTAGGGGTCACAGTGGACCAGAAGCTGGATATGAGTCAACAGTGTGCTCTTGTTGCCAAGAAGGCTAACAGCATATGGGGCTGTATATGTAGGGGCATTGCCAGCAGATCGAGGAACGTGATCGTTCCCCTTTATTCGACATTGGTGAGGCCTCATCTGGAGTACTGTGTCCAGTTTTGGGCACCACACTACAAGAAGGATGTGGAAAAATTGGAAAGAGTCCAGCGGAGGGCAACAAAAATGATTAGGGGTCTGGAGCACGTGACTTATGAGGAGAGGCTGAGGGAACTGGGATTGTTTAGTCTCCAGAAGAAAAGAATGAGAGAGGATTTGGTAGCAGCCTTCAACTACCTGAAGGGGGGTTCCAAAGAGGATGGAGCTCGGCTGTTCTCAGTTGTGGCAGATGACAGAACAAGGAGCAATGGTCTCAAGTTGCAGTGGGGGAGGTCCAGGTTGGATATTAGGAAACACTATTTCACTAGGAGGATGGTGAAGCACTGGAATGCATTACCTAGGGAGGTGGTGGAGTCTCCTTCCTTGGAGGTTTTTAAGGCCCAGCTTGACAAAGCCCTGGCTGGGATGATTTAGTTGGGAATTGGTCCTGCTTTGAGTAGGGGGATGGACTAGATGACCTCCTGAGGTCCCTTCCAACCCTGATATTCTATAAACATTTTTCACTGTGGCTTTGATTCAAGTTTTTACATTTTGTTAAAAGTTTCATCTTAGAGGCTAACTTTCTGAACAGCTCTATTATTTAGGCCTCTTACTAAGGGGCACCTGCACTGTAACTGCCTGTACTGTATCTGTTCTGTGAACAGAATTTCCATGTATAGGACTGACAACCCAGTGCCTTTGAGGACATCAAACGAACATTAAAATACAAAGATTAAATACTTTGTAATGGTTTTCATCTAAATTATGTTGTACACGGTAATACGTGTTATAAAAACTGTACTTGGTACAATATTTTGGTCTTAAATGTTTATAAAACAGAATAACTATTTGGTTCTGCATTTGGTTTTCTCCTTTTAAGACACAAAGCTTTTGGAGGAAGGAAAGTTTTATTCATTGTTTACACAATGCTTAGCACAATGGAGCCACAATCCTAGAAGAGGCTCCTAGACATTACCACAACTGTTTAATAAATAATAATACTCCAAAAAGCCGTACCATTATAGAACAGTTATTTGCCCCCCCTCAATCATCTGTTTTTATTACCCAATTAGTACGAAATGGGAGAGAGAACTCTATCTCCAACTGATGTCTGCCCATTTGTTGTCTTCTGCAAACTTACAAATAATGAGATAAAAAGCTATGTTCTTTACAGTTAACATTAGCAACAGCCAGTTTTGGTGCATAATATGTCATTGTAACATCAGGACTCAGATTATAATCTGCACAATGAAATATAATGAAGTACTACAACAGTAAGAGATGATCAGAAACAACCTGAACCATGTCAGAGTAACACAAGACCCTCATGAGACTTACCAGGAAACTTATCCAAGTTCCCAGAATTGAGATACCATTATCAACACAAGACTGGTCCAAGATATAAATTCAATGTTATTAATTAAAAAAAACAAGAGTTATGGAAACGTTTATGGTGATTGTATTGTTTGCTCTATTCATAAACAACTTCACACTGGATATTAAAAACACAACATTCCTCATCACTTGAAAGCCTGGAACACTGCAGCATTCAGAACCCAAAAATGAAATTAAGCGCTTGTCTACAAAGGAGGTTTAGTCCATGCTGACTCGAGTTAACCTGATCTGCAAATGACAATTCCTTAGAGCACTCTAAGGGCAAGTTTACGCTCAAAATGTTATATCAGCAGCACTTTAATGAAGACGCTCTAAAACAATGGGAAAGAGCTCTCCTGTCAGCATAATTAATCCACCTCCTTGAGAGGCGGTAGCTATGTTGAAGGGAGAAGCTCTTGCACAAAAATTGCGCTGTCTACACGGGGGGTTATGGTCAGTATAACTACATCACTCAGGGGTGTGGATTTTTCACACCCCAGTGACAGTTGTACTGATACATGTCTGTAGTGTAGACTACACCTAAGTCTGCACTTATCGCAAATTCTGGAATCTTCTTTCAAAGTGTACTAAATTTGATGTGAATTGACTTACTGCTATCTATTGTTCATGCGCACACAATGCTGCTGTGCACAATTATGGCAGTCATCCAACCGCTATTCCACACTGCTTTGTGGGTATCCATGACCATCCTGTTTACTTACTACTGTACCCTCCAACATTCTGGAGTCAAGCTAACCAAATGCCCTCCTCCTTCATTTAAAAGCTGGCACAGTGCCAGGATTGGCCTATTTGCACATGGATTTCAATATATTGGCATTACAGTAATATTACTCTAGCAGCCTTTACAACGTGCCTTGACCATCTGCTTGAAGCCATGTTGAGATCTTAAATCTCATTGCCATCTGGGAGAAGTGGTTTTGCAGCAACCTCTTGAGGCCAGACGCTGCAATAAAGATTGTAGACACTGGTAGATAGCTGTTTGAGAGTAGGCACAACCAGAATGCCTATCAGTGCCGGATAAAGAGCAAACAGCTCAGAAGAATTTACATTAATACCAGGGGTGGCAGGACACACAACCACCAGCCAGGGACACATAACTTGTACATTTTTTGAGGATGTGGACAGGATTTTATGTAATAACATCACTACTGAACCAAAGAAGGTTGGAAACCCTGTCCTCCCCCCAAGAACAAGCAGCAAGAGTCACTGGAGGAGGAACATAAGGAAGGCAGTGAAAAGCTGCCTCAAGAAAGTAAGAATTTCTTCAGAACTCAGGACACTGAGGGGCGGCCATATAGGAAGTCAGCTTGATTACCACAAGAAACCCAGCCCAGAACTCAGGAGGCAGATCCTATTGAGGTAACCTCAGCATGTATCTATCTACCTTTACAATTTATGGTTATACCATACCGCTGTGCTAACTTCTGTTCCAGGTGCCCCACAGCCATAGCCTCACTACCACAAGCACTTGAAGAACTATATATCGAATAAAAAGTTCTTTAGTGTTATGGCTACCCCTACGAGGTGATAGGTGTCCTGATCAGAAACTGAAAAACTCGAGTAACACATGGTAATTGACTACAGCATGTTCTCCCCTAGATCAGGACTTGAAAAACTCACTTGCACAGAATGAATAGGAATCATTCCTAGGTAAGTACCATCAGTTTCTGCAGAATCAAAGCTTTCATTTGAAAACAATTTCAAACCCTTATGGTTATGAAGATCACATTCCAACACAAACCAGGCATAAATAGATTCTGTGATGTCTTTCTAAATCTGCAGACACAGTCCAGTGATGCCACTGCCACTGCGGGGAGAGAAGCATCACCTGTTAGGAGTAGGGTGATCTGGGTATGCTACCACTTCTTAGAACAAGATGTCCTGCCATTCCAGCTGAGGATTCTATGGATGTTTTGGGCTCATACAATGCTGCACTGATTGGTATGATGTTTCTGCACAGGGGCTAGCATTAATTCTGAGAACAAAGTTCAGCTCTCAAGAACAAAAGAGTGTCTTTGGGCCCAAGCAGTGATTGCAAGGATTGAGGGGAGATGTACCTGGCCAATGAGATTCCAGGCAGAAGGAGAAGTGGCTCAGGGCACCAAATTATTTTGTCCTAGTTCTTGGACTGCAGGTGTTGACTAAGTTTTTCAAGTTCCTGCTCTTATTTATTTATTATTAAAAAAGGATAGTATAGTTGTATAGTAATCATTATATAGAATATATCAAAATTTAATATCGATCAACCATTGAGTTCTACTGAACTACTCTACTAAGAATCCCTGCAAAGCAAGTTTAAATTAAGTTTAAACTTTTAACAAGTTTCCTCTTTTCCTTTTACTGATAGCCTGAAACAAAACATGTCCTCATTTAGCCAAATTCTCAAAAAAATAGGGCATACGTTCACTTAATACAATCCAAAGTTAAATTATGTAGGTTGCCCATTTAAAAACAAACTTGCTCTTGAATACACAGTTCTTAGCGTCCAAAATAAATTAAATATTAACATATTAATTACTTCTTTGTTATAGCTATCACACAAATGCAATTACTTTACCTACAAGTCCTTTGAAAAACAACTTTCAGAAGTAAATGCTTTTTTACCTTTCTATACTGAACCACTTAATGAGACCATGTGTGTGTATAAGAGAAGTACAAGGGCTCTTAATTTTTAAGTTGCTGAACTGAAGTCAGAACTGCATTGCTATTTTCTTCACACACTTTCTTCTTCACAAAAAAACTTTTTATTGTGCTTTAACAGAAGGTCAATGGCTATCACTTCTCTACTCTTACACAATGGTGAATTGAAACAAGAACTCATAGCTGTTTCAACCGACAAAGCTACCAGTATGTCTAAGCCAATAAAGCGATTTGTTCATTAAAGCTACTAATAAAGCAACCTTTTGTTAGTCTATGAAACATCAGAAACCTCACAGAATGCATCTAACTTTGCAATATTCCTGTTTTTATCATAAAAACTAGAATGTTCTCATAAAATTAGTTCACTTTTTCAGTTCCTGAAACTGGGTGAAAAAGAACTTAGTGATATTTTTATAGAAATTGCATGAATTAGTTCCACTTAAATTTATTTAGTCTTAATACTTTTTCTACACAGGACCAGGAATATATTTTTGAATATTTTTCAATTCAAATGCTACCAAAAACAGAAACCCCAAGAGATCTTTATCACGCTGCTAATGAGCTGTGATACTGGGTATGGCTACACAGCAATTAAACACCCGAGTCAGCTGATGCAGGCTTGCAGGGCTTGGGGCTGCAGGGCTGTAAAATTGCAGCACACACATTTGGGCTCAGACTGGAGCCCAGGCTCTAGGACCCAGGGAGGGTGGAAAGTCCCAGAGCCTGACCTCCAGCCCAAATCCCAATGTCTAAACCACTTTTACAGCCCTGTAGCCTGAGCCACACAAGCCCAAGTCAGCTGACCTGGGCCAGCCGCAAGTGTTTATTGCTGTGTAGACATACCCACATATATTACAGAACACTGACAGCCTGAAGTGAATTAAGGAGGGATCCACAGATCCAAACCCTAAAATAGGAGGAGGTCCATAAACCCATTAAATTTGGATCCAAGAAGCCACTGAGGTTGAGGCGGATTACCCAAGAACAGTAGTATATACAAGCAGCAGACTAGGAAGAAAGGAAAACACTGGCAGATCCAAGAACACCTTTGCAGGTTTCTTTTGATTGGATTGCATCCAGACTCAATTTAACCTCAATCCACAACCACCTCTAATCCCAACCCTAAACTGTGTGCTCAATCACCAATAACTATCTAGGATAGCCAACTTTTACAGGCCAATGACCACATTTTTCCATAATGAGCAGTACTCTGGTCCTTGTAATCTGATACTACAATGCTGGAGCAAGCTTTCCAAAGTAATATAGTGAAGTCTTCTTGCACAATCAGAATTTCTACAGATACAACCTACTCATTCCAACTTTCAAGAACAAGTCAGTTCTACTAGCCTGTGGTCATGGTCTGGACTCAATTTAATTTTAAATATCTAGCATACAGAATATGTTTCTTGTATAGATTCTTTCAGAAAAGTGGCTTATATAAAAACTCTCATTTTTAGGCTGTATGGGAAACTAATAGGTATGGATTAAAATCATACCTATACAATAAGGCCCTCAGCCAAGTAACCTTGAGAGGCTATACTGTTACTTCTTCAATCAGTGGAGCAATAATTTTATGCTGTGATCTTTCAACTGCAGAAAGCATCTATATCCACTGTATACACATTGTGAAAAAAAAAGTGATCAATAATGATATGGCCACGCATGTGGTTGGGGAACTCATGTTGTCGATAACCTTAATCATTCTATAATGGCTTCCTTTCCCTCCCTCACCTTCATTTCCCGACAGAGCTTTTATTGTCAATTCCCAAATCCTCTGCAAAGAAATATTCTATTCATGAGCACATTTGTATGAGTTCTCTGTCTGGTCTTTCACACACACAACTCTGTTTCACTGTTTTTGGTATGGTGAAAGTTACTAAAATCTGGATCTCTGAAGTGATATGTGCCAGTGCTATAGAAATCTAATTTTTGAATGTTTCGCCTTGCCAAAATTAAAAAATTAAGCAGAGCAGTATGAAACAACAAGGAAGTGACAAAGAATAAGGACTTTCCTAATGCATTTAAAACATAGAAAGTTTTAAAATCTCTCATATATATTGTATAAAAAAAACAACATGGCATCATTCTATAGTTCAACCAAACAGTACTTTCCGAAATCTGCTCTAAACTAGTGAAGTTATACGTAATTTAGTTATTTAAAGATACCTACTGATGGAAGGCAACTCAATCTAGTTGACAGGTCACTAGAATGAGAGTCCGGAGACTCAGGTCAGTTACAGAGCTGGGAACAGAATTTACTAACTGATCCAAGACAAGTTACTTCACCTCTCTGGCCCTAGCTTAGGCCTTGGCTACACTGGCGCTATACAGCGCTGCAACTTGCTGCGCTCAGGGGTGTGAAAACGCCCCCCCCCCGAGCGCAGCACAGTAAAGCGCGAGTGTAATCAGCTCCTGCAGCGCTGCACGCTCGGTCACAGCGCTGCAAGCTACTCCCCTCGGAGAGGTGGAGTACATACAGCGCTGCGAGAGCTCTCTCGCAGCGCTGGCGGTGCGACTACACTCACACTTCACAGTGGTGCCACGGCTGTTTCCCTCACATGCGAAATGAGACAATACTTACCACCTTCCTTTGTGAAGCTGTCAGATCTATCAACGAAAAGCAGTATTAAGAGCTAAATATTATTACTGGTGATGCAATGCCAGCATAACAGACTTGAAAACAGCTTCAATAACACAAAAGCTGCCAACTCCAGATCAGCAAAGATCTGGGTTAGGTTAAAATAGCCAATGATTCAACAGTTCTTATCGTACAATAGTCCAGAAGAAACTCATTGTTCCACATCTAAGGAAAATTCCAGTGTTTTTATATCAAAGACTGTTTTAATGTTTCAAGTATGATTAATATTAGAAAAGAACATTAGCTTAAACACTGGAGGGAGTTTAGTGATGGATCTCGATGGATATAGATTATAATCTTATAGCATGAAAGCTGCCATTTTCTATGACAAGGAGACGAGTTTTTTCTCCCACCCCTGTCCAAGATTTTGCACATAATATTCCACAGTTCCCACCCATCCATCGGTGACCATATGTTATATCGCCCAACCTTCAATCTAAATCACCATTCCCCAAGCATGATCTTAATTGAATACTAGTCAGTCTTCAAGCATGATCTCACTTCTCCCCCCTTGAACCAAACATCCATGGTTCCTTTCCAAGTTTCCCTCTTACTATACCTGCTGTTCTTGGCAAGCTGCATAAAATTCTGCTGCCAAAGCAGTCCTAGGCTGCCACTTTTTCCTCCCACCAGTTTCATGAATGGTCCTGGTTCTCTTTCCTGAAAGACAGGAGGATTTATGATCCTCCTGAGTTGCCCAAGCTTTCTGAAGAGAAAATGTTTGAGGCCTGAGTGTGACTTTGAAGGCAAAAGCTAAGAAGTGTTACATGCCAAGAAAGCAGAGATATAGCCAGGAGAGTCCAAATGACAGAGAGAAGTAGATGGAGGAACAAAAGAAGTTTCTCCATGCTACAAAAGAGTTAAAGAGAGATATTAAGGACAAGGGATCATTAAAATAATCTAATCTGGCCTCAAACCTCCTATTTAACACAAGCCATAGAATTTAAACCAATAGGCTATGTCTTTATGCAATAAAGACATTTTACCTTTATGTCAAATTTACTTTTATTATTAAAAACAAAAAAAATTTTTAAGATACAAGTAAAGATTACATTTTAAAAGAATACTTTCAAATAAAGTGTTTTCATGAACAAACGAGCCCCAAAAGAGCAGATCTAATAAGCTCAAAAGGGGATACTAAAGCCACAATGGGCATCCTACTTCTCACTTACCCTAAGTCTATCTTCCTCTTTCAACAAACACTTCAACCACTTCTCCTGTGCCCCCAGAGTTACCCGTCAGGCTTCCTATCTAACCTTTACCTATATTGATTTCAATCTTTTTCCTCACACAACTCCCTCTGCCAACATTTCTGTTCTTATCTCCTCCTAGCTATCCTATCATACCTACATAGTTGTTCTGTAACCTCACATCCAACTTTATACGTTCTTTCAGTGTACCCATAGTACTCTGAACATCTTCCTACTTCCAGTTTGCAAGGCACCCTCCTCAAAACTTCTTTAATTACCTTTTCAATTGCTGATCATGCCACTGACATACTTCCTTCACCTCTGCGTAAATGATTGTGATCCCATGTATTTGTCAATCAGCTTGCAAAGTTTTCAGGGACGGAACTCATTTTATTGAGTGCCATATGCTCTAATACCCATGCTGTTCGTAAAATACTTTTGGTTGGTTTTGTCCCCCACCCCAAGTTATGAGCTGTTAGGGAATTTTTTAAGCTTCCTAGCTTTAGAACTGGATGCACAATATCCCCTTATTAGGGCATCTTTGTTTTTAAGCATGTTTGGATTTAGACCTTCCCTAACAGCATAGTCAACACAAGTTCTGAAGTCTTGTGCAAGTGCGTGTCCAAACAGTAAATAGTATTTAAGGAGAAAGCCAAGTTGATGTTAACATTTTCACTTTTATGTTTGCAGTGTTGTTGTAACCGTGTTGGTTCTAGCATATGATGCAGACAAAGTGAGTGAGCTGAAGAAGAGCTCTGTGGCGCTCAAAAGCTTGGCACTTTCACAAGCACAAGTTGGTCCAATAAATTACCTGCCCACCTTGTCTCTCTCATTTTCACTTTTAGTCGTGTAAGTTGTGTGTTTCTCTACCACAAGGGGCTGTTTTTTGTTGGGGATATCAGGATGCAGAAGACACAGAGGTAGGGAAAGCTCATTTTTGACTGTAAATATTCTTTAACAGTTGCAACTAAAAGTAAAGAGCGGCTCCTTGAAAGCTATCCACCTTCTCTCCCTGTCTGCACACAGCCCTTAATGCAGCCAGCCATGGGATCAGCTCATGTATTCTGGATTGAAGGTTCAGGCAGCAGTTCCTATCCAAGCTTTTATGGCTCAGCTGAGTACCATGGAAGCACATGAAACCCAGTCCACTAAGCCATCAATGGACATGCATAACCTACAGAAGCAGCATATCGTAGTGGTCTTTGGGGCTTAGAAGAAAAGGTCAGGAAAAAAGCCCATGGACACATACAAGATGTGAAGGCAAGAAAAAGAAAGTAGGAAGGCCAGCAATTGTACTGGGAAATCCAGTGTGGCTGCCTTAGACCCTGAAGCCAGTGCCTCAGCTCTCCTAAGCCCCCAGGTGCTTAGACACATTCGGCCTATGGGAGCTCTGACTTCTAGTCAAACTCTTCAGGGACAACATGTCAGAAAAGCAGGAAACACAGGCTTAGCCAATGAATTCTTAACCACAGTCACTTCTACTCTTGAAAGTAGCCGATAGCTACACATCACCCATTCTGAGAATGAGGTTTGATCAGCATTTTTATGGTGGACAGAACTTCCTGCCTTCTCTCTCTCCTTAACCTGGTCTTCTGGCACGTGGCGGTGATCTGGTCCCTTTTCTCAGAGAAGAGCACACCTTTTAGAATAGTCTCTGTCCCTATTTTTGTCCATGTGCTTCCACTGGGAGAATTCCAGGCTCCAGACACCCTGCCCTCCTACTTCAGTCAATGATCCTGCCTGCATTGTTCCATTAAGGGATAAGTCATTCAAAAGTGATGACTCTATTATTGTCCCACACTTCTGCATGAGCAGGACAATGTCTAGAATAGATTGTCCCTGTCAAGATTAGACTGGTTTTCAACATAACATGGACGTCTTAATCCAACATGTAAATTACAACGTAAGGAAAGATTACAATAAAAAAAAAGAAAAAGGTGTTCTTTACACACATACACATCTCCATGGAGCTAACAGTGTCCCTTTAAACCTCAATTTGAAGAATCTGCAAAACTTGCAGTTTTGTATTTTAGAAGCAAAGACCAGATGTGGGTTAAGAAATGACAAAAATGACACAGAATTGCTACGGGTGAGAAATATTTCCTTACTCAAATGGGGGAGATGAAAGAAAATGCTTTCATCTTATGGGAGGTATTTTAATTTCCCTTGCTTACCAGTCAATCTCCACCTCTCATTATAACAGCAATTGCTCAGGAGTATAGCAAATGTTGTATCTATTAATATTTTAAAAGACGCAATAGAGATGATCCAGGGAGTTACAGACCAGTAACTTTCATCTGTAATTAGCAAACTGGTTGAAACAATAATTAAGGGTAGTATTATATACACCTACAAGATCATATGATAAAAGAGAGTCCAACTAGTATGGCTTCTGGAAAGGAAAATCATGCCTCACTAATTATTAGAGTTCCTTAACAAAACAACATGTCAACTCTTTCTTCTTATTCCAATCTGGATTTCCAAAAGGTCTCCAAATAAATTAACCTTGGTGTGAGACACAAAGTACTGTGGGTCAGAAATTGTCTAAGAGGTAGAAAAAAAGTAGGGCTAAATGGTCAATTTTTACCATGGAAGAGGATTAACAGCAGGATGCCACAAAGTTCCATATCAGGACCATTTAATGTATGTATTATTGGTCCAAAAAGAGAGGTGATCAGTGCGGTGGCAACATTTGTCAACAAAAAGTTATTAGGCTAGGGAATGTCCACACTACAGACGCTCCGCGGGTTACGCAAGACCCGACTTGCACCAATTCGCACTTATGGAAAAAGTTCCATGAGCCAGAAATAATATTTTTGAGTTGTGGAAATATTTGTGTAATGTATGGGTATACATTTCCGACTTACGCAAAATTCGAGTTACGCAAGGCTTTCTGGAACGGAACAACTGGGTAAGTCGGGGGGCATCTGTACAGCCATGGCACTGCAGCACCACTGTAGCATAGATGCTTCCTACAACAATAGAAAGGGTTTTTTCAGAGATGGTAGTCAATCGAAGAATCCTTTCATCAACACCAAGAGTTAGTTCGACCTAAGTAGAGTGCTCAGGGCATGAAATATTTCACAACCCTAAGCGACATAACTAGGATGACCTAAGTTTTAGGTGTAGACCAGGCGTTAGTCAAGATGAGAGAAGACTGTGAGGAAGAAACTTCAGACAGACCTAACCAAGCAAGACTAATGGACAAAATAATGGCAGATGAAAGTCAATATTCACCAGGTACTGCAAAATGAAAATAATGATTTGAACTACTTATACAATTTTCAGGATTCTAAATTAACTGTATCAACTCAGAAAAGAGATCGGACTGCTCAATGGAGACCTTGCTCAGCATACAACAGTGACCAAAATAAAATAAAAAAAATCAAATAAAATGTTAGGATGCATGAGCATGGAATGGAGCCACAACAGTAGTTCCCTTAACCCACCCAACAATATTGTTAATCTTTCCAGCTATACTCTTAGCCCAGCAAAAGAGTCTGTCCTATCTCGGGGCCTCTCCTTTTGTCCCTTCAGACCCACGAACATGATACAGTTCTGCGGTGACCTAGAATCCTACTTTCGACATCTCCGACTCAAAGAATATTTCCAACATACCTCTGAACAGCATACTAACCCACAGAATCCTCCCTACCAGCACTACCCAAAAAAAAAAAAAAAAAAAGGATTCCGCGTGGACTCCTCCGGATGGTCGACACAACAGACTGGACTTCTACACAGATTGCTTCCGTCAACATGCAAAGGCTGAAATTGCGGAAAAGCAACATCACTTGCCCCATAACCTCAGCCATGCTGAACACAACGCCATCTACAGCCTCAGGAACAACTCTGACATCATAATCCAAAAGGCTGACAAAGGAGGTGCTGTCATCATCATGAATAAATTGGAATATGACCAAGAGGCTGCTAGACAGCTCTCTAACACCACATTTTACAGGCCATTATTCTCTGATCCCACTGAGGATTACCTAAAGAAACTACACCATCTGCTAAAAAAACTCCCTGACAAAGCACAGGAACAAATCTGTACAGACACATGCTTAGAACCCCGACCAGGGGTATTCTATTTGCTACCCAAGATCCATAAACCTGGAAATCCTGGATGCCCCATCATCTCAGGCATTGGCACCCTAACATCAGGATTGTCTGGTTACGTGGACTCTCTCCTCAGGCCCTATGCTACCAGCACTCCCAGCTATCTTCGAGACACCACTGACTTCCTGAGGAAACTACAATCCATCGGTGATCTTCCAGAAAACACCATCCTGGCCACTATGGATGTAGAAGCCCTCTACCAACCAATATTCCACACAAAGATGGACTACAAGCTATCAGGAATTGTATCCCTGATAATGTCACAGCTAACCTGGTGGCTGAACTTTGTGACTTTGTCCTCACCCACAACTATTTCACATTTGGGGACAATATATACCTTCAAGTCAGCAGCACTGCTATGGGTACCCGCATGGCCCCACAGTATGCCAACATTTTTATGGCTGACTTAGAACAATGCTTCCCTAGCTCTCGTCCCCTAACGCCCCTACTCTACTTGCGCTACATTGATGACATCTTCATCAACTGGGCCCATGGAAAAGAAGCCCTTGAGGAATTCCACCATGATTTCAATAATTTCCATCCCACCATCTACCTCAGCCTAGATCAATCCACACAAGCAGTCCATTTCCTGGACACTACTGTGCTAATAAGCGATGGTCACATAAATACCACCCTATACCGGAAACCTACTGACTGCTATACTTACCTACATGCCTCCAGCTTCCATCCAGGACTCACCACATAATCCATTGTCTACAGCCAAGCTCTAAGATACAACCGCATTTGCTCCAATACCTCAGACAGAGACAAGCACCTACAAGATCTCTATCAAGCATTCTTAAAACTACAATATCCACCTGCTGAAGTGAAAAAACAGATTGACAGAGCCAGACGAGTACCCAGAAGTCACCTCCTATAAGACAGGCCCAACAAAGAAAATAACAGAACACCACTAGCTGTCACCTTCAGCCCCCAACTAAAACCTCTCCAGCACATCATCGAAGATCTACAACCTATCCTGAAAGATGATCCCTCACTCTCACAGATCTTGGGAGACAGACCTGTCCTCGCTTACAGACAACCCCCAACCTGAAGCAAATACTCACCAGCAACCACACACCACTGAACAAAAACACTGACCCAGGAACCTATCCTTGCAACAAAGCCCGATGCCAACTCTGTCCATATATCTATTCAAGTGACATCATCATAGGACCTAATCACATCAGCCATGCCATCAGGGGCTCGTTCACCTGCACATCTACCAATGTGATATATGCCATCATGCGCCAGCAATGCCCCTCTGCCACGTACACTGGCCAAACCGGACAGTCTCTATGCAAAAGAATTAATGGACACAAATCTGACATCAGGAATCATAACATTCAAAAACCAGTAGGAGAACACTTTAACTTGTCTGGTCACTCAATGACAGACCTGCAGGTGGCAATTTTGCAACAGAAAAGCTTCAAAAACAGACTCCAACAAGAAACTGCTGAGCTTGAATTGATATGCAAACTAGATACAATCAATTTAGGCTTGAATAAAGACTGGGAATGGCTCGAGCCATTACAAACATTGAATCTATCTCCCCATGTAAGTATTCTCACACTTCTTATCAAACTGTCTGTACTGGGCTATCTTGATTATCACTTCAGAAGTTTTTTTCTCTTACTTAATTGGCCTCTCAGAGTTGGTAAGACAACTCCCAGCTTTTCATGCTCTCTGTATGTGTATATATATCTCCTCAATATATGTTCCATTCTATGCATCCAATGAAGTGGACTGTAGCCCACGAAAGCTTATGCTCAAATAAATTTGTTAGTCTTTAAGGTGCCAAAAGTACTCCTGTTCTTTTTGCGGATACAGACTAACACGGCTGCTACTCTGAAACCGAGCATGGAATGGAGAACAGTATTATAATGCCATCATATAAATCAATGGTAAGTCTTCACCTGGAATTCTGCTTTCAGTTCTTATCAACCTATCTCAAAAAAGGATATCGCAAAAATAGACAAGTGACAACAATTATTAGATGCGTGAATCAGAAAATGATTAAGAATCAGAAAAAAAATGAATGGTAAAATTCTCATGATGGCACAATTTTAATATTAATTTAATACAAGGTCTCATATAAAGTGATATTGAAAATTATTAGATTTGTTAACATTGCAGAGGAGACATGACAGAAGTATACAAAATAATGAATGTTATAGAGAAAGTAGATTGAGAACTTCTATTTATCCTGAGTAATATTACAAACACAAGGGAACATTCAGTGACACTGAAAGGTGGCAAATTCAAGACTGAAAAGGAAATTATTGTTCCATGCAACATAGAATTGTGGAATTCACTGTCATAATATATTGAGGCTAAGAGTTCAGGATTTAAAAAAAGGATTACCCACTTATAAACTAGCAAGAATACCTAGAGTTATAACAGTATTTTTTTTTTTAAAAGAGCACTTCTGAAGGAATATTCAACACCCAAAAACTTCATTAACGCAGTTAAGTTGCCCAGTGGTCCCTTATGCCCTTCCAGAACATGGAGAATTCATAAATTAAATCTCTGAAAACCAGGGAATATAAAGTGATAGTACACATCAACCCCATAACACAGCCTTAACTCTGCACCCAGGGAGCTGGCAGCAGCCAATAGGAATGATTCAGTACCAGGTGTCCCTGGTATATGTAGGGGCTGCATTCTTGAAAAGGGCAACGGATACCAAAACAACAGATACCGGGGACTTTCCCCCCATAAGAAATAACAGTCCGCCCCGCCTCTTCCCGCCCAGTTCCACTCCCTCCTCTGAGCGCGCTGCTGAGCAGCTGTTTCGCAGCGTGCAGGAGGGGCTGGGAGGAAAGTGGAGGGGTTGATTGGACCACTGGTGGACAGCAGACACTGGGAGGGGAGGGGGAAGGAAGGAAGGGCACTGGCTGACAGTCAGTACTAAGCACCCACAGAAAAGTGACGCAAAAAATGAAGTGACGGATATGCGGATAGGGACCAACATGAAAAGACGGTTACTCACCGTTGTAACTGTTGTTCTTCGAGATGTGTTGCTCATATCCATTCCATTAGGTGTGTGCGCGCCGCGTGCACGATCGTCGGAAGATTTTCTACCCTAGCAACACCGGCGGGTCGGCTGTGGAGCCCCCTAGAGTGGCGCCTTCATGGCGCTGAATATATACCCCAGCCGACCCGGCGCCCCCTCAGTTCCTTCTTGCCGGCTACTCCGACAGTGGGGACGGGGGGCGGGTTTGGAATGGATATGAGCAACACATCTCGAAGAACAACAGTTACAACGGTGAGTAACCGTCTTTTCTTCTTCGAGTGCTTGCTCATATCCATTCCATTAGGTGACTCCCAAGCCCAACTTAGGTGGTGGGGTCGGAGTGAGACATTGCTGTGTGCAAAACCGCTGACCCGAATGCAGCATCGTCTCTGGACTGCTGCACTAGTGCATAGTGAGCTGTAAACGTGTGGACTGATGACCAAACCGCCGCTCTACAAATGTCCTGTATCGGAACATGTGCCAGGAAAGCAGTCGAGGAGGCTTGGGCCCTCGTGGAGTGAGCGGTGAGGTGCGGTGCTGAGACGCCTGCCAGGTCATAGCAAGTCCGGATGCAAGACGTAATCCAGGAGGATAGGCGTTGTGAGGAGACCGGTGAGCCTTTCATTCGGTCGGCCACTGCAACGAAGAGTTGCGTCGTCTTTCTAAAGTGCTTTGTGCGGTCAATATAGAAGGCCAGGGCCCTTCGTACGTCCAGGGAATGCAAACGTTGATCCTGGCGAGTGGCATGTGGTTTGGGATAAAAGACCGGGAGAAATATGTCCTGGTTGATATGAAATGGAGAAACCACCTTAGGGAGAAAGGCAGGATGTGGACGAAGCTGCACTTTATCCTTATGGAAAACTGTATAAGGGGGCTCGGATGTAAGCGCCCTGAGTTCAGAAACGCGCCTTGCTGAGGTAATGGCTACGAGGAAGGCTGTCTTCCAGGATAGATACAAAAGTGAACAGGTGGCTAGTGGTTCAAATGGAGGACCTGTGAGTCTGGAGAGAACCAGATTAAGGTCCCACGTCGGGACGGGCTGACGCTGTTGTGGGTACGTCCGGTCTAAGCCCTTGAGGAATCTAACGACCATCGGGTTAGAGAATACCGAGGACGCGAATTCCCCTGGGTGAAAGGCTGATATAGCAGCCAGGTGAACTTTGACTGAAGATATCGCCAACCCTTGCTGTTTTAGGGAGAGGAGATATTCCAAAATGAGGGGAATAGGTGCCTGCAACGGGGGCGTGGCTCGTTGTTCGCACCAACATGAAAACCGTTTCCACTTGGCCAGGTACGTGGTCCGTGTTGAGGGCTTCCTACTGCTCAGCAGAATCTGTTGGACAGAGTGCGAGCATTGCCGCTCTGCGTGGGTGAACCATGGAGCAGCCACGCTGTGAGGTGGAGTGATTGCAGGTCGGGGTGACGCAGCCGACCGTGGTCCTGAGAAATGAGATCCGGACATAATGGAAGCGGGATCGGTGTTTGAACCGAGAGTTCCAACAGTGTGGTGTACCAATGTTGTCTCGGCCACGCTGGAGCGATCAGAATTACCTGTGCCTGGTCTCTGCGCAATTTTAACAGTACCTTGTGGACCAGAGGAAACGGAGGGAAGGCATAAAACAGGTGGTCTTTCCAGGGAAGGAGAAACGCATCCGAGAGGGAGCCCGGAGCTCGACCTTGTAGGGAGCAGAACACGTGGCACTTCCTGTTGTCTCGAGATGCAAACAGGTCTATCTGGGGAAACCCCCACCTCCGGAAGATGGAATGTATGATGTCCGGACGGATAGACCACTCGTGTGTCTGGAAGGACCTGCTGAGTCGGTCCGCTAGAGTGTTCTGGACTCCAGGGAGGAACGATGCCGTGAGATGGATTGAGTGGGCGATGCAGAAGTCCCACAGGCGAATGGCCTCTTGGCATAGAACTGACGAACGTGCTCCTCCTTGCTTGTTGATGTAAAACATGGCCGTGGTGATGTCGATGAGAACTAACACACAACGGCCACGTAGTTGATTGAGAAATGCCTGGCACGCCAGGCGCACCGCCATCAGCTCCCGAACATTGATGTGCAGGGCTAACTGGGGTGCAGTCCACAGGCCCTGGGTATGGTGTTCGTTGAGATGGGCGCCCCAACCCAGAGATGAAGCGTCTGTGACCAGATGCAGAGAGGGTTGTGGGGCGTGAAATGGCATCCCTTCGCAGACCACATTGTGATCTAGCCACCAGGTGAGGGAGGTCAGGACCGAGTTCGGGACCGTGACCACCATGTTCAGGCTGTCCCGATGTGGACGGTATATTGATGACACCCAGGTCTGGAGTGGGCGAAGCCGAAGTCTGGCATGCCTGGTTACGTACGTGCAGGAAGCCATGTGACCCAGCAGGGTAAGGCACGACCTCACCGTGGTAGTTGGGAAGGCCTGTAGCCCTTGAATGAGGCTCGTGATGGTGCCAAAGCGATTGTCTGGCAGGATGGCTTGTGCACGTCTGGAGTCTAGAACTGCGCCGATGAATTCTATTCTCTGGGTAGGTTCTAGAGTGGATTTGTCCTTGTTGAGTAGGATGCCCAACTCGTTGAATGTGTGCACTATTCTGTGGACGTGAGCTTGAACTTGCTCTTTGGTGCGACCGCGTACCAGCCAGTCGTCTAGGTACGGGAACACCTGTATCTCCTGCCGACGAAGGTACGCTGCCACGACAGCCATACATTTCGTGAACACTCTTGGGGCCGAGGATAGGCCGAAAGGAAGGACTGCAAATTGGTAGTGCACCCTGTTTACCACGAATCACAGGAAGCGTCTGTGAGGTGGGTAAATTGAGATGTGAAAGTATGCGTCTTTCATGTCGAGGGCGGCGAACCAGTCTCTGCCCCTTAACTCTATCGGAACCTCCTCTATGGCCCCCATGGCCAGGAGCGTAGAAACCTCCTGTATAAGAAGTTGCTCGTGAGAAGGGTCCCTGAAGAGGGACGGGGAAGGGGGGTGGGAGGGGGGGATAGAAGAAAACTGGATAGCGTATCCCTTCTCCACCGTGCGGAGGACCCAGCGGTCCGAAGTTATAAGGGACCAAGCACGGTGGAAGTGGGAGAGGCGATCCCGGAAGGAGGGGGCTGGATCCTGGGGGATGACTGGGGCGCCGTCCTCGACCGCACCTTCAAAAGTTCTGCCTGGGGCCTGAAGGTGGTCTAGGTGGCCCTTGGTTTTGGCCGGGTTGAGGGCCGGTCCACCTTCTTCTACCACCTCGCCCTCGCCTCCGGGTCGAGTCCTGTCTCTGACGAGGCGGGGGGGGGTAGAAGCGCTGAGGCTGCGGCCTAAATGGTCTGCGCTGAGGGCCCACAACATGCATCCCCAGGGAGCGCATGATTGTTCTCGAGTCCTTGAGGCTCTGCAGGCGAGAGTCCGTCTTGTCCGAGAACAATCCATGTCCCTCAAAGGGCAGATCCTGTAGGGTTTGCTGCAGCTCCGGGGGCAACCCCAAAACCTGAAGCCAGGAGATCCTCCGCATAGCGATACCCGAAGCCATGGTCCTCGCAGCCGAGTCCGCTATGTCCAAGGAGGCTTGCAAGGAGGTCCGAGCCACCTTCTTACCCTCCTCTACCATGGCTCCAAACTCCTCCCTGGACTCTTGGGGAATCAACTCCTTAAACTTCCCCATAGAGTTCCAGGAGTTGAAGTTGTAGCGGCTCAGGAGCGCCTGCTGGTTCGCCGCTCTAAGTTGCAGCCCTCCGGCTGAGTAAACCTTACGGCCAAACAAATCGAGCCGCTTAGCCTCCTTTGATTTAGGCGCTGCAGCCTGCTGACCGTGGCGCTCTCGTGCATTCACTGATGCTACCACCAGTGAACACGGTTGGGGGTGGGTATACAAGTACCCGTAGTCCTTAGACGGGACAAAGTACTTCCTTTCCACCCCTCTCGCTGTGGGTGGGATAGAGGCAGGAGTTTGCCATATCGTATCCGCATTGGTTTGTATCGTGCGGATCAGGGGTAGCGCCACCCTCGATGGGGCATCCGCTCCAAGGATGTTCACGATAGGGTCCTGTACTTCCACTATCTCCTCCGCCTGCAGGTCCATATTACGGGCCATCCTACGCAGGAGATCCTGGTGAGCCCGAAGATCTATCGGAGGGGGACCCGTACATGAAGTGCCCGCCACTGCCTCATCCGGAGAGGAGGAGGAAGATGCCTCCGGTGGTACTGGATCCAAGGGGGGGTCCTGATCCCCCTGCTCTTGGGCCGGAGCATCACCTGTACTTGCGAATAACTAACTAAGCTAGGGAGAGTGGAGAACAGCTATGCCGCGCTCCACAGTTCCAACGACCGTCAGGGGCGGTAAGAAGGAACTGAGGGGGCGCCGGGTCGGCTGGGGTATATATTCAGCGCCATGAAGGCGCCACTCTAGGGGGCTCCACAGCCGACCCGCCGGTGTTGCTAGGGTAGAAAATCTTCCGACGATCGTGCACGCGGCGCGCACACACCTAATGGAATGGATATGAGCAAGCACTCTAAGAAGAACTGGAACACATTCACCTACTGATGAGCAAAGGATACGCGAAACAACGAATAAGGAGGAGACATATACCAGGGACCCCATGTAATGGGAATGCAAAGGTTAAACTACCAAAGTAAGTAGAGGATTCTGCATTTCTTAAGTCTTCACATCAAGAGTGGGATGTCTTTTTGGAAGATACTTTAGCCAAGCAAGTTATTAGGCTCAACATAGAAGTAATAGGATGAAATCCTCTGGCCTTTGTTATACAGGACGACAAACTAGATGATCTGTTCTAATGGTCCCCTCTGGCCTCAAAATAAAAATCTATAAATTCATAAGTAGATACAAGGAAGGAGTAAGAGAAGGTGTCACTGTTTGTATTTTGTTCTACAGAGTTGAACTTAAGCATTTATCTGCATTTACTCCAGATGTGTTCAGGTTGTTAGCTGTAGCTATAGCTATAATGAATGAGGAGGGTCCTCTGCACGGTGGCATATATGACAGTCACCTCCAGGGCTTAGTGGGGGACAAGTGAACGCAACATCTCAGACTGGATCCTCAGGGCAAGAAAGAAGGGGTGGCAACATTTTTGCAGTGTGGGGTGGGTTTGTGTACAGCAGGCTCAGTGTTTGAGTGTAGGTAGCTCCTGTTTGCTATGTCTGATTTGACCTAAATCCAAGTTTTGCCTTAGCAAAAACATTTGCTTTTAGTCTATAATGCCCACGTGCTCTGTTCCTAAAGCGTTCTGTAGAATCTGTGGAGATAGAGAGCTAGAGTACTTGTGTTATTGGTATGTTGGGGCATTGCTCAAAGACAACTGCAATAAGGCTGCGTTACAGTAGTAACCCCCACCTTAGCTTTGCATTTCCTGGTTTTCAGAGGTTTACATTTAGCCTCTCTCCAGATTCTGGAAGGGCATAAAGAACTACTGGGCAATCTTAACTCTGTGTTATCTAAATTCTGGGTATTTAATTTCCTTAGGCTTTTTGAAAGTAATTCCTCAGCACTCTTACATACCACAGCGCAGCTCTCCCCTCCTCTGCCTCTGGCACCTTGGCAATGACTACCTCAACCCCAGAATGCTCTGGCAGCACGCTGATCTCATCTCCTACTGCATCATCTCCCACCTCTGTCTGTGTCCAGCACTGCCAATTCTCCCTCCTACCGACACAGACATAGGTGTTGGCATGGGAGTCGCAGGTTGAAGAACTGGAGAGAAGATGCACAAACAAGGTCTAGCATGAAGACTGGAGACATTTCTGACATTGAGAGGGGGCATGATGGGAAGGATAGTCCCTTGGTTAGGACCAGGGATTTGGAAGACCTAAATTCAAATCCCTGGTCCACGACGAACTTCCAGTGTGACCCTGGACAGGTCCCTTAGTCTCACTGCGTATGTTACATTACAGCTGGAAGCATGCATCCCAGCATGGGTAGACAGACTCACGCTAACTTTGCTCAAGTTAATAGCAGTGTGGACACAGTAGCATGGGCAAGCCACCCAAGTCCAGACCCAGAGCCCCCTCAGTAAAACAGAAGCAATACTACCGCATGGGGGCATTGTGAGAATAAACACATTAAAAACTGTGAGGCACTCAGGATACTACTGTGATGGGGGCCATTGACTGACAGATGGATTGATGATGGGGGATTCTGGGGAACAGAACTAAAATTCCCCCCCACACACACATCCCTTACTGCATGCCCGACAATCTCCTTTCCATCCCACTCTTCCCTGCGCTGTTCCAACCCCACAGGCACACACACAAATCCCCCTTCTCTACTCCAACTCCCCACATTCTCCATAACAGCCCAGCTCCAACCATTGCTCCAACTCCTCCAAAATTCCCTCCACACATGCATTGCTGAGAGCCCACCACTCCATGCCCTTGATAAGTCTGGAGGGACTATGAGAATGTGGGGAAGTGGTCGGGCTGTAAGAACTGCATGTACCAGGTGGAGACAAGAAGGAGCAAGACAGGAGAGTGAAGATGCAGAGTACCTACCCAAAATCAGGGCCTAATGTATATGGAAAAAGGGCTCCATACATCATCTGCTGCACAGAAAGATCAGAGGTGTGAAGTGGCCCCCCTACAAATCTCAGCTCACATGGAGTGTTAGAAAGAGGAGCTCGGCTCCCCTCCACTCCCAAATCCCAGTTTATATGTGGGAAGGGGGCAAGGAGAGGAGTCAGACCCCTTCTGAGAGGCAGAGCCCACCAAATTGCTCTGGCTCCTGGTCGCAGTCCTGAGAGATAGGGCTGTGAATTGGAGGCATCTGTGCCAGAGATAGCAATTTCCTGCAATATTCCGGACAAACCTTTTGAATTAAGTGTATATATTCCCATGGGAGAGCAGGACTACAGCCCCTCCAGGAATTAAGAAGAGCAGAGAGTGGTTAGGTATTCACTCAGGTTGTAACACCTCCAGAGAGCTACCATCACCTGGCGAGACGGTTGCATATACTGGTTCAAAGGAAATATTTTTAGATGATCCAGCAAAGAAGAAATCTGGTCCAAGTGTGGCCCCAATCCTTAGCAAAAGAGTTTTTCCCAGTGAGGCTCCTTAAGACAGAGTGTGCTTGTTCCGAGCTGAAGCTGGGATGAACTCATGACTACAGGAAAAAACCCTGTGTGGGGTTTGAAGGACTCATCACCAACCAGAGTCCTTGTTGGAGTTGGGTGTGATCTCTCGTAAGCTTATCAGAATGTCTTTAATATGTTTTCTCTGTAATGCTTTTCCTTAAGAATGTGCTTGCTTGGAAAGAGCTGTGTGGTAGCTTAACTGGGGCAATTACACTGATTACCATCTCTGAGGAGAAAAATAAAGCAGGTTGGCTTAGGCAGCTTGACTTTGCTGGGGAGATCCCAGTATAGGCAGGGAGCTGCACAGTTTGGAAGTACCACAACCCCACCCACCCTGGTTAGGAGGGGGGGAAAAAATGCAGGACTTTGCCCAAGAGATGTGATGGCTGAGATGCTCTTGCTGGACCATAGAGGGGAACACTCTATTTAATCAATGCTAATTTCCTTGACAATGCTTATAAAGTAAAATCAGAGTGGATTTTAGATCACAAACTAGAAGTTTTGGTCTTGGGGCAAAACTTCCAAAAGGAGTATCTGCATAATGCAGACAGATATTGAGGATCATGCACAAAACACATTCTCTGAAAGCTGCCACGGGCAATGCTCAAACTCAGTGCATGGTTTAGCTCAAGTTCACTAATGTCAATACACTGCATAGGCACCAACTTTCTAATCTGACGGGGGTTGCTGCCCCCCAGCTCCACCCAAGTCCTGCTCCCACTCCACCCCTTCCCCCAATGCCCCACCATCGCCCTGCTTCTTCACACCCCGCGCAGTTCCATCCCATATCCCGAGCACGCTGCACAATCACACCTCCTGATGCTGCGTAACAGCTCATCCGCAGCAGACGGTAGGCACAGGGGAGGTGCTGATCAGCGGGCGGGAGGCGCTGACAGGGGGCTGCCAGTGGGTGCTCAGCACCCACCATTTTTTTCTCCGTGGGTGCTCCAGCTCCGGAGCACCCATGGAGTCAGCGCCACTGCCACATTAGTCACAGTGACAACAGACTCCCTAGAATCTCTCTTACTTCAATAGAGTCCTTGCCTTGGTGCACAGAACATGTACACTTCAATCTCTTTGACTCAATAGTTTTGGTACAAGCCATTTTGGAGACCTAAACTCTATGGTCCATAGCTTTTCCAGTATTGCTCCCCCAGTGGGGCAATAGGCGTCATGCTCTACCTGAGTAACATCAAGCAACTGATATCAGATGGGGGATGATTAAGGTCATAGTTTGAACCTCAAGTGTGCACAAAAACCATTAAAAGAAGATTTTGCAAGATACTGGGTTTGTTTTTAAAAGGGATTCTACTGGAGAATCCTTTTCTTAAAAGACCCCAAATTTGGGCCACTAACCCTACCCCTCACTCCCATGATGCATAGTTAGTTTTAAGACCATCTGATTGAAGTACAGATTTTAAAACATTTAGAATAGTCAACCTTTAAACAGAAAACACTGCTCAACCTTAACTATAATGGAGTTAGCCCACTGCTATAACAAACCCTCAAGCTTCATGACATAATCAAACCTTTAACTACCAACTTAATCTGGGGCAGGTTATCCAATAATTGCCCCAAACAGGGTTCCAGTTGGCGTTGGCACTGTCAGACAGGATACTGGAATAGACAGACCACTGATTTGATCCATTATGTAAGTCCTATGGTACCTATTCCCCCCCGCCCATGTGTTGTTTTCTCTTCTTCATCTCCCCTTTTTACATATTAGTTAATTCCATTGTGTTATCCATGATTTTTTAGATCACCTCCCCATGTAGTCCCCATCCCCTTTATATACCTAGTTTCTCTCCCCACCTCCATTCTTCTTCTCCCACAAAATTTTCACTGGGCTGGAAATGAAATTGACATTAACAGCCATTTTCACTCCCCTCCCCACGCCACCCAGGATTTGAAGCCCAATTAATTCACTCCTAGCACAGAAAGACTTCTCCCATGATGATGTTGCCTGGCAGGGGCTCACAGTTAAACTATATGCGTTAGATCAGGTTTCATACTTTCCATATAGAAGTGTAATTTTTAAATTGACTGTACCCCTTCAATACAACAGAAAGTAATTATAAAGCATTTACAAATGGAGAATTTAGACAGACTATTTTTTATAGTACGTTTTTTAAATGTAGTGCATCTGGAACAAATATATTAATATAATTTATTCTGCCCCCTTAGCCCGGGGTGGGCAAACTTTTTGGCCCGAGGGCCACATCGGCGTTGTGAAACTGTATGGAGGGCCGGGTAGGGAAGACTGTGCATTCCTAAACAGCCTGGCCCCCGCCCCCATCCGCCTCCTCCCACTTGCCGTCCCCCTCAGAACCCTCAACCCATCCAATCCCCCTGCTCCTTGTCCCCTGACCGCCTCCACCCACCACCACCACCACGCTGCTCAGAGCAGCAGAAACTCACAGGCCCGCCGGAGCCAGTCACTCCGCCCATGCTGTCCAGCAGGAGCGGCGGGCCAGAGTGCTGCCCGCACGGCAGCGTGGCTGCAGGGGAGGGGGGACCGTGGAGGACGGGCCGGGAGTATATTGAAATTCTTATATGGCCACCAACACCATAACATTCAAGTATATAGTCTTATCAAAATCAAATACAAATCCAACACTCACAGACATGTCATCGACTTAAGAAATTCCCCAAATGACCTTAAGTCCACAAACTAGTGAAGGGGGTATAATTCAACAAAGTTACCAAACTTAAAGAATACACCTTTTGTGAGAATATAAAACAGAAATACAAAACTTATGCAATACATGTAAATCAAGTAAACGGTATTGCAAAATTCTGTGCAATTGTAGGAAAGAGCAGGCAACAACACCTATAGTTAAGATTGCCTAACACTTTTCATTATAAGACCCCGTTTTCAATTGCTTAAAAATACTTTAACTGTTCAGATTAAAGTGTTCGATGTCAGGTGTCTTATTTGTTTGGGGTTTGTTGTTTGTCTTCTAATCTTTCAGGAAAAATGGTTCTGCAGTTTCTCAGAAGCAAAAGTTACAGAAAAACATACCATTTTACCAATGTTTCAAAAAATCATGCAATCATTTTTTTCAGACGTGCTACCTTCCTGCTTTGGAGCACAGATTTAATTTGGCAGCAGAGTCAAACCTGGGGACACAGAAATGCAATTTACTGTCCATGTGAAAATCCACTCAAATTCAATAGTTATAGGCCTTTGAAATTTGTCATTTGCACATGCTAAGTAAGGGATGACTGGTAAATTCTCCTAAAATTCATCTGCAGTGAGCATGCTCCAGCCCATACCTGCAGAAACTGAGCAGGGCTTCTCTCTCAATTGATCCTCCCAGTTATTGGCAACCACTGTCACTAGGCACTGCTAAAACCCAGGCAACAAGGAGGAGGAAGCAGCTTGACTTGAATGCAGAGGTATGAGGGGAAGAAAGGAACCTGCTATGGAATAGGGGCAGAAGGATCTGTTACCAATATAGCATACTACCGTTGAGAACCTGAAACTGAACTGGGGAATTCTACATAAGAACAGCCATACTGGGTCAGAGCAAAGGTCCAACTAGCCCAGTATCCTGACTTCCCACAGTGGCCAATGCCAGGTGGTTCAAAGGGAATGAACAGAACAGGTAATCATCAAGTGATCCATTCTATTGACCATTCCCAGCTTCTGGCAAACAGAGGCTAGGAACACCATCCCTGCCCACCCTGGTTAAATAGCCATTAATGGACCTATCCTCCATGAACAGTAGAATCTCAGAGTTATAAACACCTTGGAAATGGAGGTTGTTTGTAACAGTTATACTGTTAGCTCTAGTGAGCTCTAGCTGTGGATTTAGATGTTCCAATCTTGCTGGTGACCCATGTGGGGATCTACATGCTTCTACGTGATTGAATTTATTTTTGCCTTTTTTTTTTTTTTTAAGCTAGGAAATGACTTGGAAATAAAACTATTACATGAACATTGAAGATGAGAAGTCCAACACTCAAAAGTTAGGAAATATCAAAATTTAGGCTACATGTGTAATCTTACTTCGGCCCCCTTGTGCATATGCATTATGATACAATCTAATTACATGATCACCAGGGATCCTAATTTTCCATGATAAACAAAATTCTCCAAAAAAAATCCATACAAATCAATGTTTTTCTACAATTAAAATAAAACCCTGAAGTTTAGTTTCCCTAGCCACAATATATAAATATCAGTTGAACTAGGGTGACCACACATTCCATTCTGGTGAGGGTAGTCCCCTTTGTAACTCCTATTCTGGATGTCTTTATGATCAGTTGGCAAGAGCAAATGGGACAAATGCCTAGTTTTGCAAAAAAAAATATTGGGGTGTGCAGAGGAATGTTCAGAGGGGCGAGTGGAGATGCCAGGCGCTGGGGGTTGGGCTAACCCCACGCGATGTCCCATTTTCACTTTGGGAAATATGGTTACCCTAACTTTCGGTAAAATTTAGTTAATAAAAACATATATTAACTGTTTTTTCACAAAATGTAAAAAAAAAAAAAATGTTCTCTGCAAAAATGCAAATTCTGCATTTTTCTGTGGCAAAGAGATTTCTAGGATCTCAGATGATCGCATGCTACTTTTTCCATGGAACATCTCTGAGAATACTACGAACTGTGTAGCACAGAACTCTCCCCCAGAGCCACAAGAGCTCAGGGGGAAAAAATTCCAGGGAGAAGCCAGCCCCAGAAGCCAGGAAACCTCAAACCAGCAGGATCAGATACTGAAGCAGCCTCAGCAGCATGCTGCCAGATTGCTTTCTAGTTTTGACTTTGAATAGTCTCTCCTCTGTCCTGACGGTGAAAAAGTGGGCTGGAGCTAACCGCTTCACACCATGCTTCCTTCCCTCTTCCACCCCTTGCTGCACTTGCTTCTATATCTCCTCTCTTCCTTGATCTAGTTATCAAAGACTACCTCAACAAAACTCCATGAAAAGAAGTTTAAAAACAAAACAAAACAAAACAGGACATTTGCACACTATCACAGTGCTTGTTCTGCTTGTGCATTATATCCCTTTTCCTTAATCTTTGACTGTCTTTGTCTACTCATATTGTAAATTCTTTGGGGCACGGACTGTCTCTTACTCTATGTTTGTATTGTACCTAGCATAATGGGGTCCTGGTCTTGGTGAGTTCCTAGACGCTATCATAATAAAATCAGTATTACCAGCACCTTGCCAAACAGGGATATTTTGAACACTAATTCTTTAAATGTTTGTAAAAAGGACATTGACACTGTGGCAATAAGCATTATAGAAAAGCCCAGGAAAAAATTATTAATTTTAGTATTCAGTGCAGCGTCTGGATAGTGTGCAGTAAATAAGGCCTGGAGCCATGCATAAGATGACAAGGACAAGACGACACTGAGTTCAGTGAGCACTATCCACCTTGTGCACTGAATGAAAATAGGCAATGTCTATGAGGGTTTGATTTTGCAATCTTTATGTTATTTCAGTGTAGGGTTTGGGGAGTTTCATGTAATTATTGCTAGAGCTGGTAGCACTCCCTATTACAAAAGTTGCCCAACACTTCCCACTATAAGACCTTGGTTTTAGTTGCTTATAACTTTGCTATTTGGGCTGAAATTTTCCATGCTGGGCATCTGCCTCACTGAATTTCTTTGGAAAATTTCAGCCAAAATGGTTAAGCCATTCCCAAAAGCAAGGCTGGGAAAAAACATTATTTTGTTCAGGTTATAAAATTCTAGTGACCTTTTCTTTGAAAAGCTCTAACACCCCATGCTTTGGAGCAGGGATTTGAAATTTGGCAGAAGTGTAGCCTTTGTGTCAGGGATGTGCCATTTGTCATCCCTGAGAAAATGTGCCCAAATTTGACCATGTTTTAAACTGTTTGAAAAAAAAAAATCAGTTTGCACATGCTCAGCAGAGACTTGATAGAGCTTAAAAGACAAATCTCAGAGAATTCTGTCTGCAATAGGCATCCTTCAGCCTGAGTCTCTACAAGACTTTCCCTACAACTGCAGATACAGGCTCCTACAAGCTGTGCTGGGCAGGTATGGGCACCTGAACTCAGAGAGCAAGGAGACTGCCTCCCTACTGGTCCCTAGCAGGGTAGAGGAGAAAGCGATCTGATTCAAATGCTGAGGGGACAAGAGCCGGACTTGCAGGAGGAAAGGAGGTTGGGGAAGTAGATTGGGAACAAGAGTTGGGGGAGGGGCAGGGAAAGAGGCGGCAGCTGGAAGGAAAGGGAAATGAGAGTTGGGATGGAAGAAAGGGGGACACTGGGAATGGCTGGGCAAGCAAACTTGGAGCTGGGGCAGCGACTGAGGCCAGGAGCCAGGTTAAATTAAGGTTGTACAGAAACCTTAATTCTGGCATTTCCTATCTTCTGAGTGCTTGACTTTGCAACCCTAAAAGTGTTCTTTTAACTTCCTTTGGGCACGTTATAAAAATAAGTTTATATTACACACATCTGTCCAGTCCTCACCTTACATATTTCTAGATCATAATTATGTTGGCTAAGCTGTTTAAAACCTGCTGTTTCAATCTAAGAACAACAACAGAGGTAGAACACAGTTACTATGCTGACCTAAATTAAATCATAGAATCGTAGGACTGGAAGAGACCTTGAAAGGTATTCTAGTCCAGTCCCCTGCACTCAAGGTAGGAATAAGTACTATTATCTAGACCAGTGGTTCTCAACCTGCAGCCCAATCAAGCACAGAACTGCTGCCCATGTGACATCCTCAGAGCCATACAGGTAGTGTTGAATGCGGCCCACAATGGTAAATACGTTGAGAACCACTGATCTAGACTACCCCGACAGGCTTTTGTCTAACTTGCTCTTAAAAACCTCCAATGACGGAGATTCCAAATTTCCCTAGGCAATTTATTCCAGTGCTTAACCACTCTGACAGTTAGGAAGTTTTTCCTAATGTCCAACCTAACTGCCCTTCCTGCAATTTAAGTCCATTGCTTCTTGTCCTACTCTCAGAGGTTAAAGAGAACAATTTTTCTTCCTCCTCCTTTTAACAATCTTTTATGCACTTGAAAACTGTTATGTCCCCACTCCGTCTTCTCTTCTCCAAACTAAACAACTCTCCCTCCCCACTTTTTTTCCCCAAATCTTCCATCATAGGCCATGTTTTCTAGACCTGTAATCATGTTTGTTTAAATCTGACAGAAGGGGAAGAGGCAAAAGCCAGACCTGGACTGGCAACCAGAACCAGATATGGTAGACACAAAAAATGCTTACTTATACACTATATGTTGGTATAGGATTAACACAAGTCTTGTTGGAAAGAACCACTGACAGAGTATCTTGCCCTCTCATCCCACAAAAATAGCAAGCCAGAATGCAATATAAATCAAAATGTTTCTTTCAAGTGTGACATTTCACATTTTCCCCCCAGACCATTTTATAATTCAAGAGAGCATTCCCCCCCCCCCCCCCGCCCCACCAAAATCCGTCTCAAGTTCCTTCAAATCATATATTTATGCCAGTAAGGCCATAATTTTCCATCTTGACACCTGGGCAGAAAAACCTTCTAAAGAAGGAACTGCGTATTTTTGATGTGGGTAATGAATTTTCTGGCTGCTGCTACATTTATTTGCAGATCCATCAATATCTGCACATGGAGCTAAAGCAAAGAGAGAAGAGCTGCTTTGTGACAGATAATTTGTTTACATATTACCTTAAATGCGCTGACCTATGTAAAATGAAAATTTGTTCCCTAGGAACTGGACTAAGAATACCAAACAGGTGATCACATCTCATAAGAACGGCCATATTGGGTGAAACCAAAGGTCCATCTAGCCTGGTATCCTGTCTTCTGATAGTGGCCCAGAAGGAATGAACAGAACAGGTAATCATCAAGTGGTCCATTATTCCCTATCACCCATTCCCAGCTTCTGGCAAGCAGAGGCTAGGGACACCATCCCTGACCATCCTGGCTAATAGCCATTGATGGACCTATCCTCCATGAATTTATCTAGTTCTTTTTAGAACCCTGCTATAGTCTTGGCCTTCACAACATCCTCTCGCAAAGAGTTCCACAGGTTGATCTGAAAAATATCTATCATAATTGGCACACTTTGTGGCAGTCGCAGAGAGACCTAGAACCAAAAAAGTAAAGGCTTCGCTCCTAAGAAATCAGAAGTGAGGCCAAGACAGTAAGTAGAAGTTTGCACTGCCACTGCTCACAATTTATCTGTTTTATGAATAAACAGGAGATTTCAATCCAGGTGGTTCCATCATCTTTCATGAATTTACTAAACACATTAAAACAATACAACCCAGCACGTAATTAGTTTATTTACAGGAAATGGAATTAAAATGTAACGTTTGCTCTGTTAGACACCACCATCATCAATTGAACTGTTTCCTCCTTCTCTAAAATGAAGTTGTGCATACACTGACACAAAAGTATTATAGATGTTCAGGTATCTTCAAGGGCTTCATGTTGATTTCAGATATTCAAGTACAGGTCTGTCTCATCTTACGCAGGGGTTCCGTTCCGCAGTTAGCGCATAAAGCGAAAACCGCATATAGTCAAAATTACATTGAGTTCAGTGGCGGGCGGAATCGCCTGCACTACAGGTACAGTATTAAAATGGTTCTCTCTTTTTTTTTGTTTTGTTTTTGCCGACCGCGTAAAGCTGAAATCGCGCATGTTAAATGCGCGTAAGATGCGACAGACCTGTACTACATCCATAAATTCAGTTAATGGATATATGTTTTGAAGAGTAACAGCCAGTGTGCCCAAATATTAGATTAAATTCAGGATTGGAGTACCCTGAGTGGTGATGCTTCATGTGTTGTTATAAGCTTTTTTCTTTTTTTAAAAAGCCAACCAAATAAAATTGCACACATTGTTGAAACTGACAGACCTACAATGGGACCTCTAACGCCCTCCCTTTTCTAATAGCTTTCAAATTTAATTTCAAAAGAGAGAAAGCCAGCACAATACCAAGACTATCAGAAAGCAGTGGGTACACTGTAGGGAGGAATTAAAAAGTTAAGACAACCGAAGCAGCTAAAAATCCAAGTCATTTTCAGTTTTGTAAAATACATCCATTTTATTAATAATGATTTCACAGAATCAAGATGTTTACAAGCATGGACCATGCAGAATATGAGTGCAATTTAAAAAAAAATACAGCTAACAATCTGACCATTGCAAAAAGGTGCTATAAAGAGACAATAATGAAAGAGAGGAAGTTAAACTTAATTTGGATTCAGGATATTGACACAGCTTTATGTCAAAGGAAGTTGAAGTGTTATTGTCAGATTGAACTAAACCATGTTGCTTTAAGCACATGCATAAATTAAATATAAGAAGACACTGACTATCCTACTAATCCTCTACAACAGGGATAGGCAACCTATGGCACACTTGTGGCCACGAGCTGATTTTCAGTGGCACTCACACTGCCCCCGGGTCCTGGCCACCGGTCTGGGGGGGGGATCTGCATTTTAATTTAATTTTAAATGAAGCTTCTTAAACATTTTAAAAACCTTCTTTACTTTACATACAATAGTTTAGTTATATATTATAAACGTATAGAAAGAGACCTTCTAAAAACGTTAAAATGTATTACTGGCACATGAAACCTTAAATTAGAGTGAATATATGAAGACTCGGCACACCTCTTCTGAAAAGTTGCCGACCCCTGCTCTACACTGAAGGAAACTCATTCAACTTCTGGTACCTTGGCCTTGTAAGTCAGCAGAAGCTGGAAGTGTTGTTGAGGCATCACTCAATTCTTGAATGTCCTTAATGCAGTAAGTGTTGTATTCTCCTGTTGTTTAAGAAAGTATTGCTCACCTCAAGGTGACTTTGTCTCAAAAAAAGGAGTTAAGAAATTTCTAGTATTCTTCAAGCAATTTTTTAGGTTTTACAATCACTTTTTAAAGTGTCTCTCTTCCTGGTGAAAGACCTTTAAACAACTGGAGAAACTGACTATACGGGTACAGTAGGTATACATGTAATACAGTCAAATGCTTAGAGCAAACAAACAAAAAAACCAGATCAAGGTTTTTTTTTTCTTTAAACTTTCAGTTGAAGTAATCCTAGCTGACAGTGATGATAGAAATATAAAGTTTTTAGACAAAAAGCATGACAATTTATATTAACACTCCAAAAAGGCACTATTTAGTAGATCCTATACATTCCTCTCTGATGGAAGGTCAGCTGCTGCAATGTAGGATTGAAAGAGGAGAAAGTAAAAGCTGATTGGAGGGAAATGTAGGAGGGAAGTCAACAACACTCTCCAAAAATAAATCTAGATAAAGTTGGTCAACCTGTTTATTCTCCATTCAGTTAAAAGTGTCAGTTAAACATAAAGGTTTTCCATTTTCTCTTTCAGAAAGACAGCTAGGAAAAATACCCTATAAACAGTTGCAGACACCAGTGTTATCCCAATGTTATTAATTCAGAAACTAGATCTGAAATACCATTCAAATGATAGTTACAGATGTTCTTGGTTTGCATATAGTCTATGTGTAAGCCCAATTTAGACAAACCAAATTAATATGTACAGTATGTAGCTCTCCATAAGGCAGAATGTAGAGTGATTTCCATTTTTCAAAGCCTGTATGGTGGGATAAAATGTTTTTTATTTAATTTAGCAGCAACTTTAACTGCTGGCAAATGAGGTTGAAGATATGCTACTCAAGCAACCAGATCCTTTTCAGTAACTTGTAGGGTAGCAATATAAAAACACTCTGTATACTAAGGCTCAATACCCAGTATAGGATTTCCAAACTGAGACCCATGGAGCACTTGATGGTATTGTGTGGAAAGATGATTAGACACATGGTGCTGGCTCTTCCTTCTTATTTCCAACTGCTAAACTGTATTAAAATCCAGCTAAAATGCATTAAATACTTGCCTAATATTACTTTTTCATGCAAGCAATTACAGCAGTTTCCAGAGGGATGTTATGCAACTGTGCATAGAAGGAATCCACAATCTATTAAGATGAATCCCACCCTATAAGAGTTTGAAAATCCCTCCATTAAAATATTGTGGCTTTTACAGATGCTTGTATTTTTCAGTTCTGGTGTACAAGACATCCTGATAAAGTACAAGCACAGTTCTGTTAAGCTCTTAAGATTTTACATAAAACAATAGTGAATGGAAGGAGATTCAAAGTCGTTTTAAAAACCGTGGTCTTTGTTCAAGACTTCAGTAACATTCTCTGCTGTTCCTTGCTGCAGCAAGTTCAAAGCGAGACGTACAAGTTTCTAAAGGGGAACTAATTCCCAAACTCGTTTTTTGATTGGACGCTATCAGCCCCTCTCACTGTAGTAACTCTTTACAAAGCCGAGGCTGCCTAATTCTCAAGGTGAAAAGTGGCAGGATAGGAATTGATTTAATATAAGGATTTCCCTACGGTGTCTCTCTCTCTCGCAGAAGCAAGAAGAGCTGCACTCTCGGGAGGGTCACTTAGCTCAGCAGACCGTGCAAAGCTCCCGGCAACGTGAGGCGCATGTGAAACAGGGGATACCTCGGGCGGGGCTGCTGCGATGACGGTGCGCCCCCGCCCCGCCGGGAGGGACTGAGCCGCATGCTCCCACTTAGTCCCCAGCCCATGCTCACAGGGGTTGCGGGTCTTTGCATCCACGTGTTTCACCTGGAAAGTCATCAGCAGCGCGGAGCAGAGACCAGCAGAACTAGACCCGACCCCCCCCCAACCCACACTCACCTTAGGAACAGCAACAGCGGCGGGTTAAGTTTCCCTCCTTTGGCTGTCTGGCTGCAGCAGATACGCTATCGGTGATACAGGGGAGCGCTAAAGCTCACCCTTGTGCTGGGGACAGGGGGATCCGCTTCCCTGCGGGGACTCTAGGACTTCACAGTAAGTTGGACGCCAGGTCCCGAGAGGCACAGCGTGTCCGGGAAACTTTAGTGAGAGACAGGTCAGCCCCCTCGGCTGCCGGGTCCCCGAGTCTCTCTCGCTGCCTCCCGGCTCCGGGGGGCTGCTCGGCGGTTCACGCGCGTGTTCGGGTCTCTTCACATGGAGCCGCTGCCCCCTCGCTTCCCCCCGGGCCGGTCTCTCTGCTGCCGCCGTCCGGGAGAGGAGGCGAGTGGCTCGGGCCGCGGCCCCCGCTCCGCGCTCCCTCTCATACACTCGGGCACCGGGAGCCGCCGCACCCGGCTCCAGCGGCCGGGGCGCTGCTAGGGCCCCAGCCAGGCAGCGCGGGGAACCCAGGCGGCCGGGCTCAGCGCCGCTCCCACTCTGGTCTCAGGCATGTGTGAGTCTCTGCGCGGGGCGCTCCGCAGGCAGAGGCGGGCGGCAGCCGCCACGCGTGGGTGCCCGTTACCTCCTCGGCCGGAGCCCTACGGCTGTGGCGGGAGGGGGCGCTGGGGAGGCCGGTCCGGGCTGCACCTCGCGCCTCGGGTCCGCTTGTTTTCTGTGTCTCCCACAGAGCGATTGGTGCGGGAGGAGAGAGGGGAAGAGGACGGCGGCGCACGGGGATGACAGGCGTAACCAGGCAACAGCCCCCACCTCTCTGCCGGCGCCCGGCGATTACGTCAGAGAAGGACAAGGTGGCGCGGAGTGGGTAGCGTTGTTGCTGGATGGTTCAGGCCAGGACAAGGGGGAGGAGCCTGAGCGCAGAGACCCAGACGCAGCCAAAGCGCCGGGCTGCTGGCGGAGGACTCGGCTCTGGGAGAAGTTTAACCCCCGCGGTCCCGAGGGCAGCAGCCCCTGGGAGGTGACTGGCAAGGCCGGCCTGAGCCGTGCGCCCCGTGGCCCCGGAGCGGGTGCAGTAATCCCTGTGCAGCGCTGGCCCCTCACTAGAAAGAGCTGACGTCACAGCAGCGTCTCCTCGCGGCCCTGGAGGTTCGGACACTTAAACCCTGCGGAAACTGAGGCAATGCCCGGCCGGTGACTGGCCTCCGGGGGCCACTGGCGGGGAGCTGCGTGTTACTGCGGTAAAGCCCAGAGCTCAGACAGCGAGCAGGCTTGGGACGCAGGCAGAGGGGATCCGTGCCCTGCTGCCCAGGCCCTAGAAGCTCTTTGCATTCTCTCTCCTAACCCCATTTATCTCTCCTTATGTAGCTTGGAAAGGAAAACCGCTGTGAATTAAGGCCTTTGGTGGCCCCTTCTTGACCTTTCCTCATGTTCTCATCCACATTCCTCCACTGGATTTAGCCAGTGCAACCAGCTCTTAACCTAACATCAGCAGCTGTTCTGCTGGTCCTGTGTGCCCCAGCTGCCAATCGCCCATTGTCCTTCATAGCTGCCACAGAACCAGGGCAACTTCTTATTCTAATATGCTGCCCCTCTCACCCAAGAAGCATCTGTGAAAACAAGCATGTTTATGTTAACCTCCTGTACAGCAATTGTGTTGAAAACATTTGGTTTCATTGCACAAGTTGTATTGTCTTGAGCAGCAAGAGTCAACAGCAGTTTACACAGGCACAAGAATTGCTAGCCTCCAGCCACAGTACCAACCCAGGTAAATCAATGACTGGCTGGTAATGGAGCAGCCTATCCTCCCATAGAAGCAAGATGTTGTCAGGTATGCGTTGGACCCCACTGCTTCTGAATTTAGGCCCTCTCATACTGCACTCCTAAAAGCCTTTTTAAATTATATGCTCTCCCTGTTTCTCCAGTGTCCATTTTCCTAAAAAGAGGTTCTGCTCCAGCCTCTCTCTGGAGAACACCATTGCCAGATACCAGTGTACATTTGGTACATAAAACATATCAACTGACTGAATAGTCTTGCATTTATCACCGCCATATCCACAGTTACTGTTTATATACATAAATAAAACTAAATAGTTTGTCTTGAAATTTAAATCGTTTATTCCACTTACATCACTATATGAATTTAAGTGCTCTGTAATTTGTTTTATTTTGAAACATCTAATGAAATTAATAAGCACTTTAACCAAGTATTTGAAAAAAAATTACAGCAAATATAAAGGTTAAATGTTAGCTAAGCTAGTATTTTCAAACCCACAACAATAAAAGGATGTCTTTGGGTTTTTTCTTTGAATCTTCTGAGACAGGGTTGTGAGGCCTTACCATCATCAGCTGAGAATTCAAGTACTAATACCCAACATAATTGGCAATTAGTTACAAGAATACAGTCAATAATGACAGATATCATTGCCCTTCCACCCCACACACTCTGGATTTAGGAAGATAGGACTGGAAGGGATTTCCTGGATCAATCGAGTATAGTCCCCTGTGATTGCAGGTAACCTTATTATGTAACTCCCATGCATAAATTTATCAACTTCCATCTTAAAACTAGTTTATTTGCCCCCACTACTTTTGGAAAGCTGTTTCAGACCCTCACTCCTTTGATAATTAGAAACTCTCTTTTAATTTCCATCCTAAATTTATTCATAGCCAGTTTATACTCATGTGTTCTTGTGCCAACATTGTCCTTCTGTTTAAATAACTTCTCTCTCCCTGCTGTTTCCTCATTTTGTGTATGTATAGAGAGCAATCATATCCCCTCCTAGCTTTTGTTTCCTTAAGTTAAACAAGGCAAGCTCTTTTAGTCTCCTTATGCAAGATGGCTCTGTCTCCCTGATAATTTTAGTAGCAATTCTCTGCACCTGTTCCAGTTTGAATGTGTCTGTCTTGAACATGGGTCTCCAGAATTGTATGCAATATTCCAGATTAGCTCTTACTAGTGCCATGTACAATGGCATTAATATTTCTCTCTCTCTCTCTCCTGAAAATACTTTGCCTGCTACATCCTAGGATCACACTTGCCTTTTTTACAGCCATAGCACATTGACTACAAGCCACCATTCTATGTAACTAATACATCCAGCTTTTTCTCGGTCATTTCCAACTGATGAGCCCCCAACTTACAACAGAAATTCTTGTTATTAGTCCCTAAATGCAGTTTCATGCCATTTCTATTACTCCAGTCTTCAAGATCATCCATTTCTTCCTGGATTGTGATGCCTCAGCATTATCCCAAGGTGATAGGTAACTGTACTGTTCAATCAGTTGCAAGAATAGTCAGTTACAGGCATTCTTGCCTTTTTCACCCAGAATGTCATCCACTAACCAATTAGCCCTGTTCATCCTTAAAATTATAGGGTTTCAGGAAATGTTTGACAGTTTTAGTTTTCCCATTACTATTTTATGGCAGATCCTGTATATCAGGGAGCTAGTATGGGATACGTCAACATCTGTAAGGCAAGTATGAGCCTATGGTTATAATTTCCCTAATTTGCCATAATATTCAATGTTTCACTACAACAATTTATTATAAGACTTTGCTGTGGCTGATGGACTATCCCTACTGTCTAGGCCAGATAGGGGCTAGGATGAGCAAACTGACTAAAACTCAATCCAGACAAGACAGAGGCAATACTGGGTGGCATGGGGAATTTTTATCCCTATCATTACATTGGTTTTCCACTTGGTCAAATAAATACTCAATTTGGATGTGCTCCTAGATGCTTAGATATTACCTGTAGCCAGAAGTACCTTTAAATTTCTTAATCTGATTAGATACTTGTGACATTTCACCATAATAGTGACCTTGTCACTATTTATGCCTTGGTCACCCCTCTAGATAGGATTTTTGCAAGGCACTGAAGATGGCACTACCCTTAAGAACACTCAAACTGCAGTTAATGTTGAATATGGTTGCACACAGGCATAGTAGATTATACATGCTCCCCAAAATCAGCATGAGCTTTCAGGTGAAATTCAAGGTCTTTATTTTAATTTCTAAAGCCCTCTAGTGGTTGTGACCACCAAGCTACCTAAGAGATTGTGTCTCTCATTATAGGCCATTGAAACGATTGAGATAGCCAAATATTATTAAAGTTGCAGAATCAACTGCTGAGAACAGCAATTACAGGGAAAGTCCTTTTGAGTGCTCATAGCCCCGGGCTGGAACATGCTCAGTTGCTCTGTGAGGATCATGCATACATAGTCCAATCAGCACTAGGAGCTGTGAGAGGCTTGAGCACCCTCAGTGAAAAAGGACTCTTCAGAGATTTTAGTTGTTAAATGCTAGCAAGTCTCTACTAAGCATGCACAAACAGATTTTTCAAAGACTTATAACTTGGCAAATTTTGAGCCAGTTTTCACAGGCATGGCAAAAGGCACATCCCTGATGAACATGCCACCCCTCTACCAAGTTTTGAGTTCCTACTCCAAAGCATGGGGCACTAGAGCATTTCAATGAAAAAAATCTCCACAATTTTTTAAACGTGGGCAAAACATCATTTTCCCTAGCTTAATTCTCAGAAACAACTGAACCATTTTGTCTGAAATTTAAAAAAATAAACAACAGCTTGAAGCAGATACCCAGAATGGAAAATTGCAAAACTTTCACCGTTGGGACTGAAAAAGTTACAAGCAACTGAAAACAGGGTTTAAAAGCTATTGAGGAGCCTTAATCATAGGTGATGCTATCACCCCTGCCTATAATCTATAACTAAAAGCCTGAAAATTCAAATTTAAGATTACACTTAACCTCCTAACATCAAAAGGATAGAATTGCAATATTAAGAGACTCCAAACCAACCTTAACTCTCCCCTCACATCTCTACCAACCTGTGCACCCTCTGTAAAAAGTAGCTGTCTATATGACAAGGATTTCTTTTCAGTGAATTCAAATGTTAAACCCAGATATTTTGGCTTTTCAGCTAGAAAACCTAGTAGCGTGGGTCATTTTCAATCCTGCCCAATTCTGTAGCTGTGGACACCTTAAATCCCAGTTCCACTGGTTTATAACGCCAATGCGATATAGGATTTAAATTGTCCATAGCCAGGGAACCTGTCCACAGGGCCGGCTCCAGGCACCAGCCTAGCAAGCAGGTGCCTGGGGCGGCCAATGAAGAGGGGGGCAGCATGTCCGGCCCTTTTGGCGGCGGGGCCGTCACTCCCTTTGGGAGCAAAGGACCTGCCGCCAAATTACCGCCGTAGAATGAAGCGGCGGTAGAACTGCCGCCACGATTGCAGCTTTTTTTTTTTTTTTTGCGCTGCTTGGGGCGGCAAAAATGCTAGAGCTGACCCTGCCTGTCCACTGAATAGTAAAGGGTTAAAATAGTTGAAAAATGTCCCGTGTCTGACATGAGTATATTAGGAAGATGAGATGAGAGTTGATTATGTCTCTGGTGTCTAAATAAACATATTGGTGATGCCTCATGAAGGCAACAATCTTAAGTAATAAATAATACCACATAGTTTCTTCATCGGTGGGTCTCAAAGCATTTTACAAAGGAGGTCAGCATCATTATCCCTGTTGTACAGATGAGGAAACTGAGGTACAGAGAGATGAAGTGACTTGCCCAAGATCTAACAGGCTAATGGCAGAATCAGAAAAATAACCCAGGTCTCCAGTGCTCTCTTTACTAGGTAACACTGCCCTGAAGAGAAACAAGTGTGAAAAGTAGTGAAAAATATATAGAAGAGTAAGCAATGATAAGTGATGCTGGATATAGGGAATTAAGAAAGACAGATTCCAGAATCTCTCTCTGGTTTAGTGTAAAGTTTGTGTGTTAAATGTTTTAATCTGTCTCAATAGACTTTAAATAAAGAGCATCCTGAGAATTCTCCGTGAGGTAGGTCATTATAAGTATTATTATCCCCACTTTACAGGTGGCGAGAGAGAAGCAGTGATTTGTCCAAGGTCACATAAGAAATCTGTGCCACGGTTAGGATTAGAAATCCGGAATTCCTGGTTTTGAGAAGGTATGCTTTGGGGGGCAGGGACTCTTTTTTTACTGTGTTTGGAAACCACTTAGCACATCTGGGGTACTGAAATCTAAATAAAATATAGTAATTTGGGGGCTGAGAATGAGTCAGCTGCTTCATCAATATGCATCCCAGGCAGTGGTAGATTATTGATCAAAAATCATGATGACAGCAGTTATCTGGCAGTGGTGGTAGTGCTAAATCTGCATCAGAATCTAGTGAAAAGTGTTAAAGTTTTGATTAAATCACAGATTAAACTAGTTCAGTATCTAGTCTTCAATGGAAATTTTGTTATGATTATTCTTTGGCTAGCAAGATAAAGATAGCAAGGGTACTGCAGATCAGTGTACTGACAGAACGTAATAGCCAAGCTTACACTGTCATATCTCAGGCTCTAGTATTGCCACACACTTTCATTAGCATTTAAATCCCTTTAAAAAAGAAAGAGGTATAACTAGGTATTAATTGCAGACTTTTTATTTTCATGCATAATCCCGAGAGAAAACAAATTTATCAGGGAATATTACTGTTCTTTTGAGTGACAGAGCTAGTGAAACATTTCTTCCAAACACTTAGTCTGGAGACTAAACAGAGAAAATATATTCACAGTGTCACTAGCTTACTCACATGTTCTGAATTTGAGACATTGCCATCTATACAAGCAGCTGACGTTAAACATAGTGGTAAGACTGACATCATAATACAACTGATCATTTGTTAAGATTAAAAAGACAAAATATGCTTGTACATGGACATGTCATTGGACTAGACTAAATTCAGGTATGATCTTGATAACGAAAAATTATATGTCAACAGATGTAGAGGAAAAATAGATCAAGATGAGAAAATGTTGCTGGTTCTGATAATTTGGGAAGAGAAGCTGCAGTCTTTAGTGTCAAATAGACACTAGAATAACTGATTCCAGAGGAAATCTAATTTTGTATTATGCTATACAATTTTAAACATAATATAATTAACTATCCGTGCTTAAGTTGAAAGGACTGCACACAGTCTGATGCAAATCAAAATACTAAAAACAGCATAGTTTTTTTTAAAATCAGTTTGATTCACTTGTACGTATTCTTGTCAATTAACTAGTGTTTGTAAAGTGCTTTGTAAATGTAAAGTGTGCAGCACTTATAGGTAAAAAGAAAATATGGACCTAAGGCCAGGGTTTGTCTACACAGGGCACTTTGAAAATATAATTCTAAGGCCACTTTAATTCTGAATGAGAGCATCCACATGAGTTTAATGTGATTTAACTAATACACTTTAAATTAGAACCTTTCAGTTCAATCAGATTAACTTTCCTGAGTATCCCTGAATGGACAAGCCATAAATGACATGCCCAATCTCATACCACATGTCACTGGAAAAGTTAGGATATCTGGGTTCCATTTCCATTCCATTCCCAACTCCCATACTAGTGCCTTAATCATGGACCAGGCTGCATTCTGGATCATAAGAATGGCCATACTGGATCAGACCAAAGGTCCAATTAGCCCAGTATCCTGTCTTTTGACTGTAGCCAATGCCAGGTGCCCCAGAGGAAATGAACAGAATAAGTAATAATCAAGTGATCCATCCCCTGTCACCCATTCCCAGCTTCTGGCAAACAGAGGCTAGGGACGCCATCCCTGTCCATCCTGGTTAATAGCCATTGATGGACCTATCCTTCATGAATTTATCTAGTTCTTCTTTGAACCCTGGTATAGTCTTGGCCTTCACTACATACTCTGGCAAGGAGTTCCACAGGTTGACTGTGCGTTGTGTGAAAAAAATACTTCCTTTTGTTTGTTTTAAACCTGCTGCCTTTTCATTTCATTTGGTGGCCCCTAGTTCGTGTGTTATCAGGAGGAGTAAACAACACGTCCTTATTTACTTTCTCCACACCAGTCCTGATAGAGGTCTATAAAATCATATCTCCCCTTAGTTGTCTCTTTTCCAGGCTGAAAAATCCCAGTCTTATTAATCTCTCCTCATACAGCAGCCGTTCCATACCACTGTCTAGAGAGATCTGCAACCTTCGTACCAGACAGGCAAGGCACCATGCGAATCTCTCGGTCATCGCAAACCCAGCTATCTGTGTTTCTAATGATCGAATCACCCATTACTAATACTTGTCTCTTTCCAATAACTGGAGTTCCCGTCCCTGGAGAGGTATCCTCAGTGCGAGAGGATACCACAACACCATCTGGAAGGAGGGTCCCAACTATGGGATTGTTTCCCTCTGCTCCAGTTGGATGTTCTCCTCCTCTGAGGCTTTCATCCTCAACATCACCGAGGCTGTCAGACCAGGGTGGGACTGTTCTACTGTGTCCCAGAAAGTCTTATCTATGTACCTCTCTGTCTTCATTAGCTCCTCCAGCTCAGCCACCCTGGTCTCCAAAACCCATACTTGGTCTCTGAGGGCCAGGAGCTTCTTGCCTCAAATGCACACATACACCACCTGCCCATACATGCTGCATTGAGTGCAATAAACTGGATAGGTAGCCCCTACTCTGTTGCTGGACTTCTGCCTGCATTCTCTTTTTACTCCTGAAGCTTGTTCCTTTGTTTTTGTCAGGGGGTGTTTCGTGTTTTAAGTTTAAGGAATGTTAAGTGTATGTAGCCCCTCCCCGCTTCCCCTGTAAACTCCCTTGCAAAACTCCCCCGTTAGCCGCTCCTGTTGGCAACGCTATGTCCTCTGGTCACTTAGGAGCAGGCTTTTTAAAGCCCTGGTCTTCCTGAATAGCCCCACCCCATGGTTAAGGGTTGATGGGTACTAACAGGCTCAGGGATCAAAGCCTCGTTAAGAAGCTCTCAGCCATGCCCAGCAGACCACTAGGCTCAGCACCCACATGGTCAGCACACGGTCCCCCAAACAAACAGACCACACAGTATATTTCAGTCCAGCAGCAAGCACACCACAACACAAACACACAGAACAGACAACAAACTAACCTCATGGGTCACGTAATCGCTCCTCCTTCACCTGGAGAAGTCCCTCGCAAAAGTCCTGTTAGCCGCTCCTGTTCGTGAGGCTAGCCAATCATGCGGATTAGCCAGTGCCAGCAGCAGTAGACAAAAGGTAATAATATGCCTATGGGTAAAAACACCAACACTCATGAAGCCAGTTGCAGCACGAAATTGAGTAGGATTGCATAAGTGGCCTAACGAGATGGAAATAGGACAGAAAGACCAGAGAAGTGAGGAAAGTAAAGAAAAGCATCACAAGAGGAAGAAATTGAGATATCCTTTTTCTTGGAATTTGTGTGAGGAAGAATAAATGTTTAAAAAAAAAAAAGAGAGAATGAGAATGAGAAAAGCAACGATTATCCCCATAATACAATGAAAATAGTGTGAGTCACCAGAATTAAATGGAAGAGAAGAGGCTGCATTACAAGTGGTGGAAGTGGAATGCCCCTGTAGCTTTCTAGCTATTTCATTGTTCAGTTAATGGTTGGATGACATTTCACCATGCAGTGTCATGAAGACATGCCCTCCAGATTCTTGATCAAGATTTTTGAACAACCAAATGAGACTGTCCCCCAGGAGGAATTCCTAGGTGCAGTATTACATCCTAGTGCATGGTAGGACTAGATTCGGGGAGTTTGAGTACTGTAGGAATATTTACACAGTGCACACCAATTATAACTCACTTTTGGGTCTCAGTACCTTGATTTAAATAGCTTCAAAAAATTGGAATACAACAAACCTCATCTTTTCTTAATACCATAAAATGTATACTGACACTATTTCTGGTAATGCATTGTTAGTTCTTAGGCCTTGATACAAACCCTATTGAAGTCAATGAGACTCTTTTCATTGTCTTCAGTGGGATTTGACTTGGGCCCTTTGGTTCAGATCCACAAAGAGACTTAAAGAGAAAAAAAAAATCATAGGAACAGCGCTCCACAAAGCCTGAGTTAAGCATCTAGGCTCCCTGTACAATGATAGGGAGAAATAGAGGCCTTAGAATGCGATCCACAGAAGCCAGCATGCGAGGCAGGGAGCCACCTAAACTCGCCGGTGGAAGAAGATGACAGCAGGGATGAGTGCAAAGCCCTGCTCCTCTCATGGAATTACGTGCCTAAGTCCAAGCTGCAGGAAGACACCTGTCAGCTTGGCGATTCACAAATCGGAGCCTGTCTTCTGGAGTCAGGCAGTTTAGGCATTCATTCTTGTGGGAATGAGTTAGGCACCTGCTTTGCTCCCCACAAAACGGCTGGTGGAGGTCACCTTACAACTTTTAACATAGTGGTTAGAGCATTCACCTGGGATGTCAGAGACCCAGGTTCAGTTCCTCCCTCTGCCTGAGAGGGAGAAATTGAACAGTGGTCTCCCACCTCTCAGGAGAGTGATATAATCACTGGAGCAGGGAGACTTGACCCTAGGGCTCTCCCATGCTCCTGAGTGTCTGTCCCTCTCTGTGGGCCAATGACTATTTAACTATTCACTATAGAACAGTCATTGGGCTAGAGCGAGGGAATGACTCTATAGTCCAGTGGTTAGGGCACCTACCCAGGAGGTAGGAGAGCCAGAGTCCAGTTGCACTGCTCCAGTCACCTTTAATTATTTATATATAGTGGAACAGCTTCAACAGGGGACTTGGAGGGAGCTCTACATCTGATTATCCCATAGCTCACCTCCTCCACCTGGATTTTGAATGGGACCTGATCCAGTAGGCGGATTCTGGGCACACCTACTGGATCAGGTTCTGCATGTAAGATAGGTGCATGAATGCCTATCAGCCCATAGTTCCTGAATCACTCTGAGGCTTAGGTGAGAGATAAACATCCAGATGCCTAAAGTAAGGCAGTAGTGCACATACCCAGAGGCAGAAATTTAGGCTCTGAGGGAACTTTTACTCTGAAAACTTAGGCACCAAGTGAGTTTAAGCATCTACACAGTTCAGCAAGAGTTTTGTGGATCTCAGTGGAGCCTAAAACTGGGATTTAGTAGCCTAAGGCCTGGTCTACGCTAGGCGTTTGTGTCGAAGTTAGCGCCGTTACATCGAATTAACCCTGCACCCGTCCACACTGCGAAGCTATTTAGTTCGACATAGAGGTCTCTTTAATTAGACTTCTGTACTCCTCCCCGACGAGGGGAGTAGCGCTAAATTCGACATGGCCATGTCAAATTAGGCTAGGTGTGGATGGAAATCGACGCTAATAGCTCCGGGAGCTATCCCACAGTGCACCACTCTGTTGACGCTCTGGACAGCAGTCCGAGCTCGGATGCTCTGACCAGCCACACAGGAAAAGCCCCGGGAAAATTTGAATTTGAATTCCTTTTCCTGTCTGGGCAGTTTGAATCTCATTTCCTGTCGGGACATCGTGGCGAGCTCAGCAGCACTGGCAACGATGCAGAGCTCTCCAGCAGTGATGGCCCTGCAATCTCAGAATAGAAAGAGGGTCCCAGCATGGACTGATCGGGAAGTCTTGGATCTCATCGCTGTGTGGGGCGATGAGTCCGTGCTTTCCGAGCTGCGCTCCAAGAAACGGAATGCAAAGATCTACGAGAAGATCTCTAAAGACATGTCAGAGAGAGGATACAGCCGGGATGCAACGCAGTGCCGCGTGAAAATCAAGGAGCTGAGACAAGGCTACCAGAAGACCAAAGAGGCAAACGGACGCTCCGGATCCCATCCCCAGACATCCCGTTTCTACGAGGCACTGCATTCCATCCTAGGTGCGACCGCCACCACTACCCCACCACTGACCGTGGACTCTGAGGATGGGATATTGTCCACAGCCGGTTCCTCGGACATGTTAGCGGACGGGGAAGATGAGGAAGGAGATGAGGAGGACGAGGCAGTCGGCAGCGCTCACAACGCTGATTTCCCCGACAGCCAGGATCTCTTCATCACCCTTACAGAGATCCCCTACCAACCGTCCCCAGCCGTTACCCCGGACACAGAATCTGGGGAAGGATCAGCCAGTAAGTGTTGTAAACATCTAAACATTTATTTTTAACAGAACAGGAATATTAACAATAAAAAAAATGAGTTGCTCATGATTAGTTTGCCCTAGGCGCTTAATGGTTCAGTCATGGGCAGTGCAACTATTGGAAAAAAAATCTAGCAATGTCCGGTTTTGCATGATTGTCCTGCCCAAGCCGCTCTACTGTTTAGTCCCTGCTACTGCAGCTAGAGTAAAATGCGGTCTATATGTCCGTGGATAGAGCAGAAATCCTCCTGGGACATGTCGATGAAGCTCTCCTGGAGGTAATTGGAAAGCCGTTGCATCAGGTTCCTGGAGAGAGCGGCCTTATTGGGTCCTCCGTAGTACGACACATTGCCGCGCCACGAGACAATCAAGTACTCAGGAATCATTGCTCTGCACAGCAGGGCGGCATACGGCCCTGGTCTTTGGAGGCTTTCCCTCTTTCTCGCTGTCAGAGATCCTCATGAGGGTGATGTCGCTCATGGTGACCTGCTTTGAATTAGGTAGGGGAATGTTAGTGTTGGGACTGCTTGCCCGTTCCTTTACAGAACTGTAACCGCTGGTTTGCAGCCACGCGGTGGAGGCGGGAGAGGGGCAGCCTACAGGGATCGTTCCCGGGGACAGCCGCGAGGGGGTGGGACAGGGGCAGAGTTCCTGCTTGCCGGATTGCTGGCAGCAGGGACTGACATTGCTTTCAATGTGAAAGGAGGCCAGTGCTAATATTAAAGTTTTAAGCTGCCACAAGTCTACGGCTTACCATGTCTGCCTGCAACAGAAATTCCGTTGTCCTGCCCCGCTTCTCAAATGTGCTGTGCAAGACCCCAGGCACTGAATGCGAAGGCCGAGAATTCGACCTTGTGCTGAGTGCGCATGTGATAGGTGCTGTGCATGGTCTTGTTCACAGAGAAAGACTATGTTCTTTGTTCACAACTACATTTATCTTTCTGAGGAATTCACTCCCTTTTTCCCATTCCCACAGCCACATCTGCGACTGTCTCAGAAGCTAGCCTGGCATCACACTCCCAGAGGCTAGCGCAGATTAGGCGTAGGAAGAAGAGGACACGGGAGGACATGTTCTCGGAGCTTATGGCCTGCTCCTGAGCCCAGGCAGCACAGCAGACCCAGTGGCGGGATAACTTGTCCCAAATGCAGCAAGCAAACATGGATCGGGAGGAGAGGTGGCGGCAGGAAGACCAGCAGCCGACTCAAACGCTGCTTGGACTACTGAGGGAGCAAACGGACACGCTCTGGCGCCTTGTGGATGTTCTGCAGGAACGGAGGCAGGAGGACAGAGCCCCGCTGCAGTCTCTCTCTAACCGCCCTCCCCCGCCACCAAGTCCCATACCCACCTCACCCAAAGTCCAAAGAAGGAGGGGCGGCAGAGTCCGTGCTAACTCTCACTCCACCCCTGCAGAGAGCTCTAGTAGCAGAAGGCTCTCATTCCCCAAAACTTGAAAAGTTCTTTCCTTCCCGCCTGACACAAGCCCCCGTCCAAGTTTCACCTCCCAGTTCCATGTGTAGTTGATAATAAAAAATACGTTTCTGTTAACTACTGTTTCCATCATGTTCTTTTGGAGGAGGAGGGGAAAGGGGGTTGGTGATTGGACAGGACAGTCACCTTTGGCAGGGTACATAAGCGGGGGCAGGTACAGCAGCAGGGCATATACACAGTGCAGTGACTAGTTACCCTGGTCAGTCTGGGAGGTGGTTTTCATGTTATGTGGTGGGGGGTGGGTTGCTCTGTGACTTTGTGGCGGGGGAGGGCAGTTACAGATCTTAAGCGGCGGTTCTTATGCAGGATCACAGAGCCACGCAGCAGGAGATCTATAACCATCCTCCCCCTGCCACAAAGTCACATAGCCCCCCCATACACACAGTCCCGATCAGGAGGGGTGACAGGCTCCGTTGAAACAACCAGCCCACCACAGCGGAGCCTGTCAATCGTTGAGTTTAGAAGCTTCATTTGCGTCACTACACTACACCCGCTCCCCACCACAGTCTGCGTCCCAGTTTTAAAAAATTCCCGCGAAAACAGTAGTAAAGAAAACGGTGTTCATTAACAAAGTAGAACTGATTTTATTTCGAAACGTGTGTTGGAAGGGGGTGAAGGGGGTATGTAACTGGAGAGGATAGTCAACATTAACTGGGTAAAGAAACGGGGGCAGGTTCAGCTTCTCTGTACACAAACTTAAAAGTCACAGGTTACCCTGCTCACTCAGGAACCTAGCTTTCAAAGCCTCCCGGATGCACAGCGCATCCCGCTGGTCTCTTCTAATCGCCCGGCTGTCTGGCTGTGCGTAATCAGAAGCCAGGCTATTTGCCTCAACCTCCCACCCCGCCATAAAGGTCTCCCCCTTGCTCTCACAGAGATTGTGGAGCACACAGCAAGCTGCTATAACAATGGGGATATTGGTTTCGCTGAGATCACAGCGAGTCAGTAAGCTTCTCCATCTCCCCTTGAGACGGCCAAAAGCACACTCCACCACCATTCTGCACTTGCTCAGCCGGTAGTTGAAGAGTTCTTTTTCACTGTCCAGGGCGCCAGTATAGGTCTTCATGAGCCAGGGCATTAGCGGGTAGGCTAGGTCCCCGAAGATGACTATAGGCATCTCCACATCCCCAACAGTTATTTTGTGGTCCGGGAAGTAAATACCTTGCTGCAGCCATCTAAACAGACCAGAGTTCCTGAAAACACGAGCGTCATGAACCTTGCCCGGCCATCCGACGTAGATGTTGGTAAAACGTCCCCTGTGGTCCACCAGTGCTTGCAGCACCATGGAAAAGTAGCCCTTTCTGTTAATGTACTGGCTGGCCTGGTGGTCCGGTGCCAGGATAGGGATGTGACTTCCATCTATGGCCCCACCGCAGTTTGGGAATCCCATCGCTGCAAAGCCATCTATGATCACCTCCACGTTTCCCAGGGTCACTATCTTTGGCAGCAGTATATCAACGATTGCCTTGGCTACTTGCATCACAACAACCCCCACGGTAGATTTGCCCACCCCAAACTGGTTCGGGACTGACCGGTAGCTGTCTGGCGTTGCAAGCTTCCAGAGGGCTATGGCCACTCGCTTCTGGACAGTCAGGGCTGCTCGCATCCGGGTGTCATTGCGCTTCAGGGCAGGGGACAGCAACTCACAAAGTTCAAGGAAAGTTCCCTTCCGCATGCGAAAGTTTCGCAGCCACTGGGATTCATCCCAGACCTGCAGCACTATGCGGTCCCACCACTCAGTGCTTGTTTCCCGTGCCCAGAATCGCCGTTCCACGGCATCAACATGACCCATTGCCACCGTGATGTCCTCGGCGCTGGGTCCCGTGCTTTCTGAGAGGTCTGTGCTACTCTCAGACTTCAGGCCCTCACCGCGGTGCCGTAGCCTCCTCGCCTGACTTATCTGCATCTGCCTCAGGGAAAGGTGAATGATAAGCTCATAAACTCATAAGTTGAGAGAGGCCACAACTGCAGCGATGGTCGCAGCGTGCTCCATGCTCGCAGTGCTGTGGCGTCCGCGCTGTCACTGACTAGAAAAGTGCGCGAACTGATTTCCCGCCGGCGCTTTCAGGGAGGGAGGGCGGGAGTGATGGACGGATGACGACAGTTACCCAAAAGCACCCTGGACACATTTTTTTTTACCCAGAAGGCATTTGCGGCTCCACCCAGAATTCCAATGGGCAGCGGGGACTGCGGGAACTGTGGGATAGCTGCCCACAGTGCACCGCTTCCAATGTCGACGCTTTCCCCGTTACTGTGGACTCACAAAGTCGAATTACTGTCCTTAGTGTGGACACACACGTTCGACTTTGCAATATCGATTCCAAAAATTCGATTTAAGTAAAATCGAACTACTTTCGTAGTGTAGACATACCCTAAGTGTGAGATTTGGGGGCCTTAGTCTGGGATTTAGGCAACTAAGTACATTTGCAGATTGGGACATTAGTAACCACTTACCTATGCTGAATCAGATTAATTTCATTCTGAAGAATTGTTCCACATGTGATCATGTGGGCTCTACAATTATTTTCTCTTCTATTATTGATGGTAATGACGGATGAGCCTATAAAGAATCTGATTTAGTTTGAGTACGGCAGCAGGACCAACATGTTCACTACATTTCCTATAATATACTGATTTGCTTATAAAAAAAAAAAAAGAAGAATTTTTAATACTTTGTGGGCACATTGCACAACCTGAATATCTGTTGCTCTAATTAACGTCTTGCCCTGACACTCTCCTTTTCTCTGGTTGCATTTGAAACAAATTAATATTTAGAACTGGGAAACTTGGGCTTTTTAATCATTATGATGGAAAGGAAATGGAAAAAAACTCTTTCTTCCTTATCTTATTCTGTCTAGGCCAGGGGTAGGCAACCTATGGCACGCGTGCCGAAAGCAGCACACGAGCTGATTTTCAGTGGCACTCACACTGCCTGGGTCCTGGCCACTGGTCCGGGGGGCTCTGCATTTTAATTTAATTTTAAATGAAGCATCTTAAATGTTTTAAAAACCTTATTTACTTTATATACAACAATAGTTTAGTTATATATTATAGACTTAGAGAAAGAGACCTTCTAAAAAGGTTAAAATGTATTACTGGCACGTGAAACCTTAAATTAGAGTGAATAAATGAAGACTCAGCACACCACCTCTGAAAGGTTGCCAACCCCTGGTCTAGACCATCTCCTTCACAACTGTTGCTAATTTTCTGAAGTTCCTTCCTTGCAAATATAAATCGCTTTGTTTAAGTCTCTTTATCCCCACTTTAGATTAATTTATTTATTCTTATTTTCCTTATCTACAACTAGAGATGCGCCCAATCGAAAAGTATAATCCCTGTATCATCTCACCAACTCAGATGCAAGTGCTGTCTCCCAGCAGACCTGTGCCTGGGTAAATTTTACCCAGGTGGTTGCTATAGTTTGCTTAGCCAAATTGAACTTCCCTTAGTCCAATTGCTCTCCCACATGTCCCTTTACCTTATTTCCCTATTTAATTCTTTTTTTAAAGTGAAAGGTGTCAGATTAATAGCCCTGAAAAATGAAGTCCTTGGTTCATTCAGAGAACAGGTATGTCAGTAACAGAAAACTGCTCATGTTAGTCAACATGCCTCAATCCGGAAGTGGAGGGACCACATTTATGGGTAGGAGGAAGTTCATTCTCCATGTTAATTCAATCCTTAGCTTCTCTAGAAGGTGTACTAACAAGGGTGCTAGTTTGTGGTGAACACCTGTCCCCCTCTAAGGGAATTGTGTATTTTTATTTATATATATATGGCAGTAAACAGACTTCACCATTTGGTAATTACTAACCTGGTTCAGATTTGAACTGCTGGCCTCCCAGTTGAAGGTTTTGCATCCAGTTACAATCCTTTGATTCATCTAAATTCTACACCTTTTCTAATGAAAACCATCCCCTAAATACAATTCCTCTCCCTCTTAGCTGTAATAATTTTCAGCTGTGTTTGGTCTCAGCTACTGCTGTCTTTAAGATAACATGAAACATCCTGTGTGTTTGATGGCAGGATGTGGTGAACTTCAAGATGGGGAGCAAATAGTTCTTTTTTAGCTAGCCCTTTTTCTCCCAGCAAACAAGCAGCTGTTAGCCCTAAGGAGCCTATTTTGAACACCAACATCTGACTCTTGCAGGCTGCAACTCTCTTCCTTTCAGCTAGTTAAATATTTGGCTCATTTTTGTCATCTTCTCGTTTCCTTTTTTTGGAATTCCTATTAGTTTCAGAGTGACTTTCAAGGCATTATCCAAACTTCTCCCACAGTTTTACTGGTACTATAATCCTATGTACAAACTGGCTGCTGCTGATAGCCTGCAAGGTAACATACAATAGACCCTCATACGCTCCCCCAGAGTAACAAATAAGACCAGTGATTGCAGGCACACTGAAAGTAAAAAAGAAAAGAACCAAACAACTCCTTTCACCCACATTCATCACTAGAGAAACATACAGAAACAGTGCCTACTGAATATACTGAACTCACCCAAAGTTGGCAGTACTTTGCCTCCCTAAATCTTTAGTGGAATGGCTAAAGGAAAAAGGAGTGTCACACCTCTCACTCCTGAGGAGGTAGCACAGACTCACATTTGATGTGTCTCAACTGCAAGAAGATGGACAGCAGAAGTCTGGGAAACAGGAAATATCTAGGATGGCCAAGGTCCATTTTAAAGGAACAGAACAACAACTGGGTCCTGGAACAATTGTATCACAAAATTAGGAGACCTAGGGACTCAATCCTGTTTCTATCAAAGTAAATATAAGTTTTGCCAATTAATTCTATAGAAGTAGGATCAGATCCTAAGTGAAGATCAAGGAAGATGTTCACATAGTTGTCAGTCCATTTTGGGAAGTATGGGTAGGATAACTGAGTGAACAGATTGTTATATGAACAATTTCCTTTGCAGCAGTGAGCTGTGTAGAGTAACCAAAGAAGAGTAGGAAACAGAACTTTAGAACATCTTAATTTATTATGTGGTTCAGAAGTAACAGTACTTACTGAGGTTTTATTGATACATCATTCCACCAATTTCAATGGGAAGTCTGAGTACAATCAAAATAAGGACTTCAAGATTTGGCCTACAGGAAAACTGTTGCTCTAGCTAATCTTGTCCCATATCTATATTATCTGTGCTGAGGTAATTAGTCACCATGGACTCTCAATCTGAGACCGAGGGTTTCATTAGTAATGTTTGGCAGAGATGGTTTGCAAGTTTTTATTCTAATTTAGGGCAATTTTTACTTTTACTTCAAGATATAAATAGCAAGGGTATTGCAGATCAATGTGTTGGCAGAACTATGCAGGGAAGCTTGCACAACATTAATCCGCATGCTTCCCTCTAGCTAATATTTAGAAATGCTAAAATTGATAAAATACATTATTGTTTGTAAGCTCTAACTTTGTTTTATATATAGTAATTGTTTTGACAGGAGTAATTTCTAGTAGTTGAACCAACTGTTTAAAGTGAGAGAAAAAATTAGGGCAGTCAGTGAGAAGGTTCTTTAGGGCTTGAAAGTGTGACTGTGTATTAATCACAGGTTTAATTATGTGATATTGTACAAACAGTCTTTGCATGTCTGGTTATGCCCTAGTGCAAATATAATTCCAACTAAAGCAAATTTCGCATCCATGTGGTAAAGATTAGCATGATTGTTTGTTTAGACCACAAATGAGTTACATTCAGGTGTTCTTTCACTACTGTTAAGCTAACCATCATTAAAAATAGTATCTTTTAATTATATAGATTTAAATGAAAATTAGAGTTTTGTGAAATGCTTGGAACAAAGCCCCAAACCATCTAAAACTCACCTGGACTCGAGCAATATTTCAAGCTCGGGCCCTGAACTGGAAATCACTTAAGTCAATCTCTATTTAAGGTAGCACTTTGAACTTAAATGCTGTCATGAATAGATAGGCTTTTCTGAATCACAGCCTAAATACACTGGCCAGGTTTGTCAACAGACCACTAAGGCAATACACCTCTACCCCGATATAACATGGCCCAATATAACATGAATTCGGATATAACGCAGTAAAGCAGCGCTCCGGGAGGGCGGGGCTGTGCACTCCAGCGGATCAAAGCAAGTTCAATATAACGCGGTTTCACCTATAACGCGGTAAGATTTTTTGGCTCCCGAGGACAGCATTATATTGGGGTACAGGTGTATATACAGTTGAATTAAAACTATGCTAGAACCATATTTAAACATGGAGAAGTCAACATGGAGAAGCAAGGGTATTGCAGATCAATGTGTTGGCAGAACTATGCAGGGAAGCTTGCACAACATTAATCAGCATGCTTCTCTCTAGCTAATATTGTTATTCTCTCACTTTCATTAGCACCAAAATTAATGAAGACATTAAAATATTTAGCTAACAACAGCTTATTTCCATGAATACCTCAGAGGAAACACACACTGACCTGAGGCTAGGACCTGAGCTATGATTTTGTACAAGCTAGCCCACTCCTTTGTAAATCAATTTAACATGGTTAGGGCCTGTCCGCATTTGAATTTGAAAGTGTTAGCACCTTTCTAGCATAAGCCACATTTAAACATCATTGGACCTAATGTGGTTTGAACTCCATTGCAGATAGGGCCACTGAGATTTGGTGGGAACAAATTTCAAAATGTTTTTCATGTGGTGTTGAAAATGATTTGTTTCTGACAACATTAATATTAAAATCATTTGCAAAACCAGTTTAGGGGAAACCATTGCTTAAAACTATTTTCAGTAATGCTTCAATTTCCTAAGAGACATGGTTTAATGTTCTGTATCCACAAAATCATAAATAGAACTAGGTTCACTCAAAAACTTCATGAACTTATAGGCTTCCTGTCCAAAGTTATTTTTACTAGCTATATTTATGCTAATTATTTTTTAATTTTGGTGTTCTGTATTAAGCTCTAATACACAAATTTTATTTCCCCTCTCACTCCATACCGCCTGTCAGTGTTCTATTGTGGTCCAGAACAATTAACATATTAAAAAGGTTCGTTCAACTGATGTGTTAACTAGTCCATTAACAATTCAAACAGAAAAAAAGTTACATTTTATGAGTGATCTATCATCCCATAGCCCAGTTAGTGATGAAATATTCACGCCCATTTTGTTTGCATTGGTGAGAAAGGAACAATGCAAGGAAGAGAAGGAAATTAGACTAGCATATTCATAACTAACTAGAAATAAACATCCATTTTGTAATTAATTGGCAACACTTTCAGGAAAAAGGAAAGTTTTTGGACCAAGTTCTAATTTGATTTGAATTACATGGCTATAAATCTAAGGCAATCAAAATCTGTACCTCCAAGCTTAACACAGTAACCGGAATGAAGTTTTAGCCTCTTTCCTAAAGCACATATGGAAGAGAGTTCCCTATTTCATAGAATTAGGATAGGACTGGTGCTGAGAAAAACGAGCTTCAAAGTCTAATGATGTTATTTTTCTGATACTAAGCTTTACTAACAAAACTAATAATTAAAATTCTGTGAGCATGCAACTCTTTTGTTTAAGCTATCTTTCATGCTTTTAACAGTGAGTAATTCATTTCTGTTTTCTTTGTCAAGAAATTCTTCTTATATTCAATCTAAACTAAATTTGACTTTCACTGTTACCTGAGAAAAGTTAAAGGCACTGTCACTTTTGAAAGAAACAGAGCTCTGTCCTCTAAGCATGATTGAGGAAAAAAATTAAGATAACTATTGATTAAAAGCACAAGAAAATTTGCAGCCTTCCTCACAGAAGAACTAGTATTACAAGTTGGGCACAGTAGAACACTGCAACTGCATGGCCATCATCTATATTCTCAATGCAGAAACCATTTTTGTATGACTCTGATGTGAAACCCGATGAAATTCAGTGGCTTTGTATGAGTTTTGCTTTGATTTTTTTAGCTGAAAGCAAAGGCCAGGGACAAGCTGGGGAAAGAGGGAAATGGTGCAAATGTGAGTGAATTGAAACCAAATAATCTGTTCACATTAAGACTTGTAAACTGAAACAACTGAGTTACACATCTCTCTGCTGAAAATGAAAGAAAATCCATGATGGAATGCTTCAGAATCTTGATGTGGGAGGAAGCAAGAAGAGACTCTCACTCCTTGGGGAGATAAGGGAAGAGTCAGACTCCCGGGAGATGTGAGAGATCAATCCACTTTCAGACAGGATTTACATATTACCAAGAATCTCTTAACTTTGGAGTGTTTCATTTACACCTTATTATATCAGGGTTGATAAATTTAATGAATTATGGGCTAAAAATCTTAAGTTAAAATACTGGAAGATGATACCTGGAAGGAAATTGATTTCCTAATCAGCAATACAGTATAACTTTGTTCTGTTTCACAGAGTGTATGTTGGTACTTCAAATCAAACTGTGATTTGAAAGAAACAGCACTACTTATTTGCACAAGTTATAGAATAAACACAAAATTTGCTTTCTACACTCAGGTGTTTCTATTCAGACTGAATGTTCTCTGATGCAGCTGTGGAATTAGACTCCTAATCCAGTAGGTGTTTCCCCTTTTGAAATAGCCATCTAAAGCAAGTTTGGGCCTTATTTGATGAATGAAGCCCATCTTCTTACTGAGGTTGGAGTTCCTACTCTCCTACCATTTATAGCAATTGACCCCATCGTAGTCTCATTAAGGGATGGAGTGAGTAAATTCACTCGGACCCTCTAACGTCATAACAAAACATGAGATCTGTAGATGCTCAGGCTCTAGCCCAAGTCTGAACATCTACCCTGCAGTTTTATAGCCCCACAACTGGAGTCCAAATCAGCTGACGTGGGCCAGCCACACGTGTTTTGACTGTAGACATACTCTTATTTGCTTTCAGCCTCACTGCAGAAGAAACACGTGCATAGCACACAGTCCTATCAGCCATTGTCTTTTTACAAATCTATAATATAGAACTAAATTATTGTTGTATGTAAAGTAAATAAGGTTTTTAAAATGTTTAAGAAGCTTCATTTAAAATTAAATTTAAAATACAGAGCCCCTGGACCAGTGGCCAGGATGCAGTGAGTGCCACTGAAAATCAGTTTGCGTGCCATAGGTTGCCTAACCCTGCTCTACACTCATTTGTAACCCCTGATTGTTGAACCTGGGGTTCATCTACACTGGATTATGCTGGCCCCAGTCCAACTACCCATATCCCAGACTTCCTAGTGCCCTTCCAAAAGGTGGCCGCTCTCGCGCTTTGTTTGCAGAGTGTGAGAAAACTTGACTGTCCACCAAAACTGACTGTCCAGAGGAGAAATAACATTGGCCCATGGGATTGCGGAATACTTCTGGGGGAATCCCAGAGCACAAGCCCAGTGGGGCTGTGTTGACACTGCAAAGCAGTAGGGCTTGAACCCTGGGTCCCGGCTTTACTAAGGCTCGAACCCTCTACCCCCATGGAGTCCTGGGATGCTGGGTTAGTGGGAGTTGTGTGTAAACAGAAGGGAGGTTAGGCTGAGTTTGAACTCTGGTGTTATGTTGCAGTGCAGACATACCCTCTGATAGCTGGCAAACTTGTACTGGTAGCAGGGTGTTTAAGGGATTGCTTTTAGCTGCCTTTCCAGTCCTAGGCAGGCAACAGTGTTGCAAAAGACAGCATTGGCCAACTAAGCTAGACTCTGATTAAACAGAAGGCAAAAGGGGAGATAGAGAGAGACACACACACACGAGAGAGCAGGGTTGAGGGTGACACCAGGAACCCAAGTGTTGCATTCCAGGATGTATTAGAGATTTAGCCCGAACTGATAGAAGTGACAATGTCATCTGGGTCCCCCTCTCTGTTCTGGTCAGGCCATCTCAAGATCAGCACAATGAAGGTCCAATGGTGGCATAATAGACACTGTGGTCCCCGCAGGCAGGGAGGTGGCAGCCATGGTGGTAAAGCTTGCTCTGTCCAAGCTACTCATCTCCACACACCTATCGTTTCTGATTCACACTTGTAATCTCTTTTTTCAGTTACCCCAGAAAGGGGTTGATGGGTAGAATAACTTGTCCCCTTATTATTTTGTCCACCAATTAGATCTAATTTTCAGTATACCCACTGTGGTTCGTTAATTTCTAGTTTTATTCTCCTCTTGTTTACCAGTCATGATCTCAACACCGTCCTTAGGTGTTAGCAGTAGACCTTTTTGTTTGGATTAATTCAGTCTGTTTCGCTTTTGTACCTTTTGCTAAACGATATTTTATAGAAGTCTGAGCTGTGCTTTTGTTGCCTTGGACCATTTAGAGTACAAACCTCTACACAACAGCACTTTGCAGAGGAGAGCCTTGCACTCTAGAATTTGCTTACCCATTCATCGACAGAACCCCAGTTGCTGATTTTCCATGTATGCTATTTAAACCAGGTCTTTTCTGAGGGGTTCGAGTAGAGCAGTGTGGATTTTAGTGTCATTTTTGTTGACATTGGGCCAAATTCAACCTAGTATAGACAAATTCAACACTGATGCAAGTGGGAAGCAGCTCCATTAACTTCAATGGGTTTACACCCACACCCCTCAAAACTTGAATTTGGCCATTTATAGTTATATTATTATGTTTTTAATTAACTTCTGTGCTTATGCTTACAGAATTGTGAAAAGTGTACTCAGTAAAAAAAAAAAAAAAAAGGCATTACAATATAACCAAAAAAGTGGTATGGATGCACTGTTGTCTGATGCTTCATTCTTCTAAAGGAGGGATTTTAGCATACATTCAGTGGAATTAACACACTTTAATTATATGGATCCAAAGCAATACTTCTTATTTAGAAATGGCAGAGTGGTTATCCAATTAACCTAGTTTCATCTGTGAACTCATCAATATAGGATACTCTCCCCCCTCCCCCCCCCAAAAAAAACCACAGTGGAATGGTAGATATTTATATTTAACACTTACTATGCCAGTTTATATTTCCTTACCTCTCTGAGATAGTTTATCAATTATTTAGTAACCGACTAATAGAAAGTTATGAATAAAATAAAAAACCAAACAAAGAGAATGAACTCCTAATTGCAGATTAAAATAGGGTGGTATATTCTCCAGATTCTGGAAGAAAATACCTTTTCTCATGAGGTAAGTCCACAATTCTTGTCCAAAGACATCCAACAGCAACATGAGAGTTTGTATGTGAGAATTTCAGGAATAAGGTGATGCTGAATATTAAAGTTTAAACAAAACGTTTTTTTCATTGAGCCCAATAACCCAATAGAGAGAAAACTGAATACTCCCCCCCTCCCCCTGTTTTTGGTTTAAATCAGGTGTAGGTGTAGTTATTTCAAAGCCAGGAACCAATAGCTATTACTTGAGTCCATTGAGCAATCTCCACTGTACATAGAAGGAGCCAAATGGACTTCTGTAACCTGACTGTTCTTATCATCTCTTAGCAATGTACTTCAATGTCAGACAGATGAAGTAGCACTAGCCAGTAGATAGCGAACAGTTTAAACTCCAAAATGCCAGTTACCTTGTCTTTATAGCTTCATAGCTCCATTTCTGAAATACATGGAACATAATAAACAGCGGAGGCCAATCACTGCAGCACTGGTCAATACAGTAAGGTTTCTGAAAATATTAAACCATGTTACTAGAAACTCTGATGATAGCTTAATTTTGTGATTAAAATTGTGTAGAAAAGTAAGAAGTCCCAAGCAAAATAAACCCATTTGTGATGTCTGAATCCATGTTTTCTGTATCTTCCTCCAATTCTGTGGTTGGCACCTCTGCAAAACGACTGACAGCCTCTGTGATTGCAAAGATACAAGACCATCCTGCATAGCTGATGAAGCCTGAGCCTAACAGAGAAACAACAATTTAAAGTCTAAGCATCAATGATGATGCTACCAATGTTTTAGTGCCTAAAGTCCCATCCTATTCTAGCAAGAGGAGTTAGAACTCTCTCTTGACCATGACAGCCTCACTCCTCAAGGACTATAGAATTGAAACATCCAAGATGTGAAGGAATGGGTCCCACAGCTGTGAAACACCCTTCCACAAGATATTAAAAGACTAGAGAGCTGAACACCTTCAGATTAAAACGGCTGACCCACTGTCACATACTGGGGTGCAATCCCAACCTAAGTTGGACTGTGTCACTCTTGCCCTTCAATCTGGGATGCCTTGCAATGCCTTACTGTTGTAACTCCCAACCTGGACCACTCACAAATAGTCTGCCAGCACACAGGTCACTCACAGATGTGTTTGTGCAACTGCAGCTTTCCAGTCACACTCTGGATCTCACCAGCCTTGGTTACACTGAAGGATTACCCCAACATACTCCAGGTCCCAGGTTTTCCCTCAGAAATGTATATCTTGTCCTGCACAGCCCTCTCCTGGACAGTCCAAATACATAAATCCATTATTCTTTTAAGGGAATAATATATATATACACACACACACACACCTCTCCACCCTAAATGGAGTTACCCGTACACTTTAACTTAAACACACTCGATTAGCTAAAACAATAAAACAAGGTTATTAATTACAAAGAGACAGATTTTATGTGAGTACGAGTAATGAGGCATGAGAGTCAGAAATGGTTACAAGAAAAATAAGGATAAAACTCTTTCTAATACCTAACTTAACAAACTATATTTGGTTTAAAGCAAAGTTTCTCACCACATGCTTCCAACAGCATTACTGACCAAAGTCTTCAGGTCAGGACCCCTCTCCCAGAATCCAGTGACTGTTTCCTTTGTCTTCTTGGGTGCAGAGACTGAGATGGGCAGGGAGCAAGAGAGAGAAGGTGATGGGGGTGTTTGCCCTTCCTTTTTATAGTTTCAGTCCCTCAATGAAAAGCATTTCCAGCTGTGAACCACAGGATGTGGTGGAGGAAGGAGACCTTATGCTGTTTCTTTGCTAAGATGCAGATCTCTTTAGCCCTGCCCCCATTTCTTGCCAAAGAATGGCCACTTGATAGGTGATGGCCCATCAGCTTTGTTGACACCTGGCCATGGGTGCTACATTTGTATAATTTTTGGTGGTACCCAGAACAGGCCCAACCAGAGCCGTCCTGTTCATAGGACGGACTGGGGCAACCGCCCCGTGCTTTGGGGGCCCCGTGCTTCAGGGGGATGTGGGGTCCAGGGCAGCCTGGGGCGGTTAGCGGAGGGCCTGGCGCCAGCAGCGGCAAGCAACCTGGCCCCATCCTGCCCCTGCTACGCCCTCTCCCTGCCCCCATTCCACCCCTTCCTCCAAGCCCCTGCCCCGCCTCTTTCCGGCTTCCATCCCCTCCCCTGAGCGATGCCAGAACCGGTGGGGCGGGCTGGAGCCAGGCCCTCTGCTGCTGCCAGCACCAGGCCCCCTGCTGACCCCCCAGACAGCTTTGGACCTGTGTTCCCCTTAAGCGTGGGGCCCCCCCAAAGCGTGGTAAGCCCAAACATCGGTGGTGCCAGGCCCATGTTCCCAAATATTGGTCGAGATGGACACCATGGACTCATATAACTCACCGCCTATGCACCTGGCTGGGGCATCAGCTTGCCCTTTGTCTCTGTGGAACTGGTTTAGCCTTTCCCCAGACTTATCTTGGAAAAACTCCTAATTTCAGCGTATATTCATAACTTTACACATAATGTTGTTACATGTATTCTACCATGATATTACCTATTCGCAAGTTATGAGTTTTCAAATGATACCTCACAAGGCATACCTTCTACAAAGATTATGACAATAGTGTGTGGGGTGTGAATACAGGGGTGTGTTCCATTACACCCATCTCTTCTCAGTACTTTACCCCTAGAATTTCCTGAGGGTGGCTTATGATGCAATTAAACAAACAAACCTTTGCTCCATTTCTCAGCACATCACAAGATAAATGGTGAGACTATAATTTTTGGAATAGCTGTTCGTTTTTATAATCCTGGTGTCACAGTGATGGATGCATTTTAAATTCCTGCATAGGTCAAGCTTTTCTTACACTGCATTAAGATCCAATAAGTTATGCTGAAAAGGGAGGCTGCATGTTTTGGGGAGTAGCTGAGTATTTTCTTAAGGCTAATGTAGGCACAAGAACATTTTCTGAAGGTTTCCTGCTAGACTGAATTTTTCTATTATATAGATGCTTTCTTTGTCGTGCTGATGAAGATGCTTAGTTGGAAGACTCTGCCTTATATTGGTGGTTTTGTGGTGCTGCCAGGGCTGTAAGATAGTGTTCTGGCATGTGTAATTTACACATATTACTGCTGCTTGATAATGACAGCAAACCACAAGGATTTCCTGAGGAGACATTTCCTCAATTAGTGTATGTAGTATCTCATTGTTCTTTTTGCAGGGAGTGGCACTTCCTAACTCTGACAATGACATTGTAACCCAAATACATTATCCATTAAAAGCATGTGTAGGGCAGAAGTATGGGGGTTAAAATAGTATAGAGTAGTTGTGACCACCCTCTTTCTAACTACAGGAGTAATCCATTATTTTAGCACCTGTGTTAGGATACTGAGTTATATGTGTCCAATGAGAGAATGATAAGAACATCCCTAATTATATTAAATAGGATTGAAAAAAGTGATATAAAGTTTCATCCTACTGGGCATAAGCCAACCACTAACTGATGAATATATATATATACAGGAAACCCTGTAGTGGACAATTATGGAATAACCACCTATCCTTAGTGAAAAATTCTGATTTAACTTTCAATATTGCTAATATATATATAGAGAGAGAGACAATCAAAACTCTGTATGTGGTACTATCCTACTTATATAGCTCATTAACCTATATATGCTAAATGATTTAAATTAATCAGCAGCTTGACCCTTAATTCCCCATTTACTGAAATTATGTCAAGAAAGACACTTACCTGAAGACCCAGGGAATTTGTACAAAAAATTCATACAGTTGTAGCACTGCTTCAGCTGCATGAGTATTAGCAATATTGAAAGCCCCAATATAAATGGCTCTCAAACTTCAACAGCTATTTTCAGCACTATGCCAATTAAATCTTCTGGGTGCCTGTCTAATTCACACAATGTTGAAAACAGCTGCTGGAGATAGAAAATTGTTTACACCAGTTCCCAACATTGCTAATACTAATGCAGCTGAACCAGTGTTACAACTATAAGAATTTTTGTACAAATTCCCTGGGTCTTTAGGGATTCCTGCTGAATTAGGTTACATGCAGGTTAGGTCCTTTTGATTGCATGCTAGTTTTCCAAGCAATGCAGTGGGGGCTAATTTAGAAGTCTCTCTAATGCAACTAAACCAGAGGTTGGTAAAAATTCTCTCACATAGACAACACTATAGAGAAAGTGACCTGTGGCTGACCCCAATTCAAAAAATCATCTAGCTGCTCCCAGATATCATACAGCTAAGCACCTCCTTCCTGTGGGAGTTTGAATTATAGGGTACGCAAGGCCTCTACATTTGCAAGTTATTGTGTTAATGATGCAATGTAAGAAAAGCTTGTCCGACCTAACAACTATTGCTAGATAGGGTGTGGCAAAGAAGCTGCTGATAATTAAAAAGCCATTTCTCTTTTTTTACCGTTGACGTAGCTTATCAAGACAATTAAAGCTGACCTACAAAGATAATAACTTGTTTAGTTTTTTTTTTTTTAATTAGGAAGTACAGTATAAAGAAATGCTGGAAGATGTAAAATCTGCTTGGTTTCTCTTTATAAATAGCAGAACTGTTTGCTCTTCCCTGGTTTTATGAGCAGACTTGTGGGAAGGCTTAGAAATGTAGGTTTGAACATTTCACACCTTAACTGAAGAGGCAGTGGTGCTGAATCTTAGAGCCATCCTTTCTTCCAAGTGCTTCTCAGTCATTTATGTTAAATAGGTTTTTTACAACACAAACCAAAAATAGAGTTTTGAATAGTGGCTGAAATCCTGGCCCCACTGGAGTCAATGCCCAGTAGGGCTAGGATTTCACCTGCTGTGAATACAAATAATTTCCTCTCTGATTTAATCAGATTTCTCTTTCTTTGTGCTTGTGATGTCACAATTCTATATGTCGTCCAGCTGCCATAGAGTTTTCCAAGATAAACAAGACACCACACACTTAAGGTCTTCGTTAGACATTATAAAGAAGGAGGGTGGGCACACATTCCAATTTATTTTCCTTTACAGGTCACCTTTCAGACAATTAAATCAGCATTACTAACCTACATACATCTGCTTGACATTCTTGTGACTCTTCAGGAGAGTGGTATCTAAACTGCTAAATTCAAATCCATATCTGAGCTATCTCAGAGTTTGGATCTGGGGTTTTGGTTTGCACACTACTTTGCTTTTAAAGTTTTTGTTTCATATACAGTTTTGGCTTCTTTTTGGGAAGGTCATTTAAATGAAAGAAGTGTTGAATTCTTGATTTTAATAATTATTGTGTGATGACTTCTGACTCTCTTTGTATTATTTTAGGTTTAAAAAATGTTACAACAATAACAGGCAAAGGAATCAATTTCTTCAGTCATAGCTTTTCCTTATAGGGCAGAATTAGGTATTTAATATGCAAAACACCTCTTGCATTACATAAGAATGGAATGAACTGGCTGCAGCATTAGTCCTATTAACTAGCTCTGGTGTAAAGTCTGATTTAGGCTGGAGCAGGGAGGATGTGACTAGATTATTGTTCTAAATTATGATTATAGTAAAAATTAATTAGTCTCTTCTTTAATACCTTAATGCATAGTAGAAGAACAAAGGGTCATTTGATAAAATGAATAGCTTGGCATAAACAAATGAAAAGAAATACTACTTGGTATTCCATCAAATCAACCTGTGGAATTCACAGCAACAAGAGTTTGTAGAATCAAATGCTGTGGCTGGAATTTTAAAGTTACTGGATAACATCCATATTTATGTAATTAAATCTCATGGATTATAGTACCAGGTGGAATCAGGAAGGAATTTTTGTGACTGTGTACTGCAAGGCACTATGTAATCTAGAAACATTGCAGGCAGGGCTGGATTACCCAATAGGAAGACTAAACATGTGCTTAGGGCATTAGCAAAGCAGGGGGCACCCCAAAAAATGAGATTTTTTTTTTTTTTGAAAAAAATTGATATTTGATATTTCAAAAAAAGCATCGAAGAAGTCATCATGGGAAAAATCAGAACTTTCTTAGACTTCCTTACACTCCACTCCACACTCTTCCTCCGTTTTTCTGTTCTCTTTTTATTACTTATTCCCACCTAAACCAGGGGGGCGTCCTACTAACATAGATCGAAATAATGCGAGGAAGTCAGAGATTGTAACTGATCATCCTACTCCTGGTGGTAAAACAGACATTGTTCTAGAAGGTGTGGATATGTCAGGGACTGAACCTGCTCATGCTGTAAATAATAGGAGAAAAGATCCTGGTATGTGGGTTGATTTCAGTACCAATGATGTAGCTTACTGGATAGATCGTGGACCAAATGACTGTCAACACCACACTGGGCCATTTGAGAAATCATGTCAGACTTTTACCAATGGCAAACAAACAAGATATTGTCCACAAAAAATATTTTTCAGCATGAAAGCGAATGGTGAGAAATACACTCAAGAATGGCTACTGTATTCACCATCAACAGGGTCTGTGTACTGTTTTGTTTGCAAACTTTTTGCATATAAACCTTTAACATGCTGCAGATGGATTTAGTGACTGGCGGAATACAGTTGTAATTGAACAACATGAAAATAGCACTCCTCACACAGATTCAATGTTGACATATTTAAATCAAAGACAGGGCTTTGGATTGACACAAAAATTGGAAGAACAAATTAAAGGGGAGCATGAATACGGGCAACATGCCTTGCAGTGTGTTATAGCTGTTATTCAAACATTAGCTGAATGTGGTCTGCCTTTCCGGGGATCAAATGACACATTTGGATCATTGCAGAATAGAAATTTCTTGGGATTGTTGGAGCTTGTTGCTGAGTTTGAATCATTTTTAGCAGCCTATCTCTCAAAATATGGAAATGCTGGCAAAGGTAACCCATCATACTTACCCAAGACAATATGTCAGGGGTTGGCAACCTTTCAGAAGTGGTGTGCCGAGTCTTCATTTATCCACTCTAATTTAAGGTTTCGCATGCCAGTAATACATTTTAACGTTTTTAGAAGGTCTCTTTCTATAAGTCTATAATATATAACTAAACTATTGTTGTATGTAAAGTAAATAAGGTTTTTAAAATGTTTAAGAAGCTTCATTTAAAATTAAATTAAAATGCAGAGCCCCCCGGACCAGTGGCCAGGACCCAGGCAGTGTGAGTACCACTGAAAATCAGCTCGTGTGCCGCTTTCAGCACGCGTGCCATAGGTTGCCTACCCCTGCAATATGTGATGAATTCATTGGTCTAATGCAAGGGTAGGCAACCTATGGCACGCATGCCGAAGGCAGCACGTGAGCTGATTTTCAGTGGCACTCACACTGCCACCAGGCCAGGGCGCTCTGCATTTTAATTTAATTTTAAATGAAGCTTCTTAAACATTTTAAAAACCTTATTTACTTTACATATAACAATAGTTTAGTTATATATTATGGACTTATAGAAAGAGGTCTTCTGAAAATGTTAAAATGTATTATTGGCACACGAAACCTTAATTTAGAGTGAATAAATGAAGACCCGGCACACCACTTCTGAAAGGTTGCTGACCCCTGGTCTAATGAGTGACAAAGTTCATTCAGCTATTGTGGATGAAATAAGTACTGCTGGGTACTTCAGTCTATCTGTCGACTCTACACCTGATCTTTCACATATTGATCAATTGAGTATTGTACTAAGATATTTGTCTCCCACAGATGGAAAACCAGTTGAATGATTTATAACTTTCCTCAATTTGAAAAGCCACACTGGTGAAGAAATGGCAAATCAAGTACTGCATTATCTGTGCCAAGTTTGCAAAATAGATTTCTTAAATTGCAGAGGTCAATCTTATGACAATGCTGCCAACATGTCAGGGCATTATCAAGGAATGCAGAAGCAGCTTTTAGAACAGAACAAATATGCCATATTCATACCATGTGCTGCACACTCTCTCAATCTTGTTGGTTGCAGTGCTGTTGATTGTTGTCCAGTGGCAGGAAGGTTTTTCTCACTAGTCCAGTTACTTTATACATTTTTCTCTGCCTCAACACACCGATGGGCAGTTCTTAAAACATATTTGGGCAATGATCGTGTGTTGAAATCTCTTTCTAATATTGCTGGGAGGCACAAGCAGTGGCAACAAGTGCAATTCTGGAGTCCTACTCAAAGATTATGGATGCATTAGAAAGTATAGCTGAAGACCAATCACAAAAGGGAGAAACTATACGAGAGGCAGAAAACATTTCAAACAAGATGCAAGAACTAGAGTTTGTATTCATGTTGACCACGTGGAATGAAATTTTACAACACTTTTACCACACAAGTCAAGCTCTCCAAGAAAAAGAATTGGATTTGAAAACATATGCAGACCTCTGTCAATCATTAGCAGATCACTTACACACTTTGAGGAATGATTTCGAAAGATTTGAAGACATATCAAAAGATATCTTGCCTGATACTAAGTACAAGAAGCCCAGTCCCACAAGCGAATCAGGAGAAAACAAGCAAATGATAGCAGTGCAACAGAAACAGCATTGAATCCTAGAGATAAATTTCGCGTATCTATTTACTATGCTATAATTGATACACTTGAAACTCATATGAAGAGGAGAGGTGAAGTGTACAAAGAAGTATCAAGTAGATTTTCTTTTCTAAACGATATGAACTTATCTGATGAACAATATTCGCAAGGTTCCCAAAAGCTAGTTGACTCAGACCCTGTTGACTTGAACATGAATCTTTGTGGAGAAGTACGGCAGTTCCACTGTTATATGTGCGCAAAGTTTAATGAATCAGGAAAAATGAAATTCAGTCACATTGATCTTCATGACACAATATTGAAAGACGGAATACAATGTGTATTTCCAAATGTAAAGATCGCACTACGTATTTTTCTAACATTGATGATTATTAACTGCTCTGCAGAACACTTGTTTTCTAAGCTGAAAAGAATAAAAAACCCTCAGAGAACAACAATGTGTCAGGACAGACTTGATTCACTTTCCCTATTGTGTATGGAAGCGGACATGCTTCATCAAGTTAGCTTCAATGAACTTATCCAGAATTTTGCAATCAGAAAATCTAAAAAGAAGCTATTTTAATTTCAGCATACATGTAAGTTTTGTGTAATTTTGAAAAATAAAATTTTATTTTACGGTATAGTATTGTTTTTATTTTGAATTACATATGGGAGGGCACCATAATCTTTTCAGTGCTTAGGGCCTCTAAAGGTCTTAATCCAACCCTGATTGCAGGAGTGTTTTGTCTTTGAAGCAGCCAAGTATTTGTCACTGATATTGTCATTGTACTGGGCTTGGTAGACAAATTGCTTAGTATGACATGTTTTCGTAATTCACTAACAAAAAAATTCTCATTACGCTTGCATTGCCCTAAAATAAATTACATCCTTGTCTATCATCTTTTTTAAAAGTAACTGCAATATGTTTAATTAAGAAATGTCTGGCAAATTGAATATCAGGGGGGTATAGTGCATTAGTTATTTACTGATGAAAACCCATGTTCTAATTCAGATTGGCTCACGTGTGACAGGATGACATGAATTTCATTATTTAAATCTAGTCTGTAATAGACATAATTAATAATCTCTGTTCAAGGAAAGTCCACCACTGCAGAGTCAAGGGTTGTTGGCTTTCAAGATGTCTTTTGAAAGAAAGGAGGCTTTCCCTCAGATGGAGTGGGAAAAGAAACATGAACAGCATCTGTCAATACTGCATTTATAAAATCTCATTCTCAAAACACTAAGACTCATCCAAGTATGAAAACGACATGAAAACAGGGGCATTCAGATGTTGTTAAAATTAAAGTTGTTGGGTTGTTTGTTTTTGTTTTTAATTGGAAGTGTGGCATACAACAGAGAAAACAACCGTGAGACACAGATAACAAGAAGAAAACAAGAATGTCGGGCAACAAATGTTCTGCCTGCTATCTTTTCAATGCTTTGGAGCAAAGGGTAGGCTTAGAATTTGAAGTAGTGTGAGGAATGGTATAATATTCAATGTTGCTATTTTAAAATGTATTGAATTACTTTTCTGAACGCTTTCTGTTGCTCTTAAATTGTCAGAAAACCAGTCAATATCAGGGAATGTTAGGTCAAAGCTTTTGAAAAGTGACCATTTGTTTTTGGGTGTCCAATTTCAGACATTTTTGTATTTGATTTTTAAAGGTATCAGGCACCCACAACTCCCATGGATTTCACTTGGAGATGCAGCTGCCCTGCACTCCTGAAATACATAATGTGTCAGACGTGTCAAGGTGTCTCAGGTTGGACAACCCTAATCAGTGATCACTCTCAATTTTTTGGTGCCTTTGTTAATTCCATGCAAATTAATAGATAGTTGTAGTAAAATATTTGCTGCAATACTAAACAATGTGGGTAAAGGTCTTTAATAAATGTGTACCTTAAAAATATTTACAAATTCATTAAAGAGATGACTTAAAGTCTGACTTCAATGTAGCTACATTGATTTGCACCAGCTGAGTATCTGGTGTCTGCTCGTTAGCATCATCTTCTTGTCAGCTTGTCCATCTTCTCATGTGACTTTACTGTTCTTAGACTACCGACTCATGCACATTAGTAGGTGTCATGGTAACAGAGAAATAGCTGCATGTAACAGGTTAGAAAAAAACCCAGAACTCCTGAATGTTAGGCAATAGCCAGAAGGAATATTTCACTAAAGTAAAAAATAAAGGAGATGTTTTTAAGTGATTTGTGTGTAAGAAAAATTAAACAGAAAATAAACTGACAACTACCTTCAAAGCTGGAATGTATAACTCAGCATTACAGTTAGAAACCCTTGTTGCGGAACAGTAACACTCACTACAAATTAGCTTGGGACCAAATTCAGGCAGTCAGGCAGATTCTTCTGTGTATGTAGAGGAGTCCTGAGGCTGTTTCTAACTTACCTCAGCTTCAGTCACCTGCAGTGCCAGCCAGGATCTGGCAGAGCACCATATGCCTCATTCCCCCAATGTGCTGCCTACATAAAGTGCATGTGTGTGGTGGGACAGAGGTGGGAGAGAAATGGGTGGTATAGAGCCAACTACATTGGCTTTGCACCATCCAAGTACTCCTGTGCCAGGAGGATCCTTCTGCTGCCCCTTAAGGGTGGTACAAAGCAGTCAGAACAGGGGCCAAGGATTGAGGCCCATATTTATGGGGTGATTGGATTCTTTTATATAAATGCAGCTTAGAGACCATAGAAGGGGGGAGTAAAATTAGTATTATTATGAATTTTTAGCAGATTAGAAGCTTGTTGCTGGAGGGATGAGTGAGGAAAGCGGGGTTTTGAAGAGAGATCTAGAAGAGGAAAGGGATGGTGTATGTTGTACAGGATCAGGGAGGACACCTGATGACTGTGTGTGCAGGGCAGGAGCACCATTGGAGAAGGCACAGAGGCATGTGTGACATGTGAGAGAGGGAACAAACCAGGAAGTAAATTGGTAGAGCATGAGGTGAAACAGAAGTATTGTAGGATGGGTAACCAGAGATGTAGGCGTGAGCAGAAATGGGCAGAACCTTGAAAGTGAGGATAAGGTGTATGAAACTTATGCGGAGTGCATACAGGTAGAGACTTGGAGAAAGTGGGTAATATGATGAAAGAGGTTGGTGAGGAAAATGAGGTTGGCGACAGTATTTTGGATAGACTGGAGGGAAGCAAAATTGAAAAGCCAGAGAGACAGTGGTTACAATAGTCAAGTCACAAATTACTGTGGTCCAGTTTATTAATGGAAAGTGGGGGAAATACTTTTTTTTTTTAAAAGAAGACCATACACCTCCAACCAATATCTGATCTTTGTGGGCAAAGTCCTGGCCCCCTGGATGCAGATGGCTCTAAAATTGTGGAACAGACTTGGTTTCACTATGCTGGTGGATGCATCAAGCTGTGGAGAGGCTGCACAGGAAGACTTCGCTTGCCCTGCTGAGTGTTTCTCTCTGCAGTAATAGGGAGGGAGGTTTAGGGACAGAATGAATAGAGGTGTGAATCCACCACTGCAGGGAGTCACTGATTAAAACCTGTTGAGGAAGAGTGCAGGCACCCTTCTGCAGCTCTGAAACTGTAAGAGTAGGCACGGAATGGCTCTATTTGTGGCCTGGATGAGAGGAGTAGAGGAAACTACATTCCCCCATGAAGGTCAGCTGGGCAAAGCATGGCGCTATTACTCTTTGTACAGGGTAGATGACTTGGCTTCAGAATAGGAACAGCATCTGTCATACCTTTCAGATGTTCCTAATTTCAAGAAATGTCCTTCTTTTTCATCCCTACACTTCACACAGATATGATGTCCCTAACTTTTACTATTTATTAATTACATGAGAAATAAAGAATGAAACTGAGGTTATAGGGAAAGTTATTTACACAAGAGGACTCAGTCCCACCTCATTTTATGTTTCCTACACAAATATTTTTTGTGCCCTTCATTTGGGTCTTTGTCACACATTGTGCCCCAAATTGGGATCTTTTCAGGTTGAGAAAAATGGCTCTTGTAAACCTGCATAATTTAAAGACAATCAAGGGCTTAATGGAACTCCCACAGACTTCAGTGCAGAGATACCCACAGAGTTAAATGGAACTTTGATTGGATCCAAAAGCATCACTTTCCTCTTTCTAATATGTGAGTACACAGAAATGATCAGTAGATGCTTCAGATTACAGTGGCCTATTCAAGGTTGTAGGCTATTATATGGTGTACTGATTATAGCTATTCATTTATTAAATTAAAGAACTAGGTAGAGTCTCAAGCCAAGACACTTGAATCTGTGTCCAAACTTGCCCAGAATCTGAGGGAGAAGTACAGAGCTCCTGTACTGTTCTGGACACATTTCTATTAAATATTAACTTAAGTCTTAAGTGACTGATCTCACTCTTCATGAAGTACAAAATTAATCTTTGTAAAGCAGAACTGTACAGAAAGAGACTTAATTTCTTCTACAAATGGGCCTGAGCTGCAAGTTTTGGATAAATACCTGAACTTTCACAACATTCAGGGTGTATTCAGATAGAGTATTTTGGTTCATCGTAATATTTGCCTTTGCATTTGGCAATTTGGCTTTACATCAGAAAACACAGGAATCAGTCATTTCTAGACTGGTATCTTTCACAAACTGTCTATTTTTTCTAGCTACTACTGTAGTATGTTTTGGAATCTCCCTGTAAAACTATTCATGTTACTGTAGAAATTGGGAAGAAATAGCAATGGCTATATGAAGTGTAACACTGTGTTTAATGTACGTCTGATTTACTATAGTTAATAAGTCTTTCATTTGTGTTTGAGTGTCTTCTAAAATAAACATTTCTTATGAACAATAGTTAAATATGTTTATCTTTAATGAAACAATATAAAACCTCAGTTTTATGGCCATATTCTCTTAATTTTATTCCCAGCCAATTATTTTCCCTTAGCTATTCCCTTTATCTGTGTTAATTACACTGGTCTACAATTTTTGAGAAGTCGTCTGCTTCAGAGATAAAATGTGCTATTTATTATGTATTTTGATGTGCTGAATTCAAATATGACAATTAAAACAACTGATTGGCTACTGTTTCTAAGATATTTAAATTTTTACATTTTATGTCTATGTATATTGTGTAGCTAGTAGAGTTTTAATCATAAATTGCAAACCTAGGTCTTTTCATGTGTTTATGGTTGCTTACATGATAATATTTCACCTGTCCTGTTTATGTAACACTTTAAAAATCAGCAAAAGGGTTATATAAATAACATTTATTATGAAACAAAAGGCAAAAAACTATTTTGTACATAGTTTAGTCCTATTCAGTGTCTACTCGGCGCTTCTTGGCTTGTCTCTTGTATTCATTAAATGGAGCATCTCTTGTCACTGTCCAGCAATAGTCTGCAAGCATTGATGGGCTCCATTTGCCCTGATAGCGTTTCTCCATTGTTGCAATGTCCTGGTGAAAACGCTCGCCATGCTCGTCGCTCACTGCTCCACAGTTCGGTGGAAAAAAATCTAGATGAGAGTGCCAAAAATGTATCTTTAGTGACATGTTGCAACCAAGGCTTTTGTATGCCTTGAGGAGGTTTTCCACCAACAACCTGTAGTTGTCTGCCTTGTTGTTTCCGAGAAAATTTATTGCCACTAACTGGAAGGCTTTCCATGCCGTCTTTTCCTTGCCACGCAGTGCATGGTCAAATGCATCATCTTGAAGAAGTTCACGAATCTGAGGACCAACGAAGACACCTTCCTTTATCTTAGCTTCACTTAACCTTGGAAATTTTCCATGGAGGTACTTGAAAGCTGCTTGTATTTTGTCAATGGCCTTGACAAAGTTCTTCATCAGACCCAGCTTGATGTGTAAGGGTGGTAACAAAATCTTCCTTGATTCAACAAGTGGTGGATGCTGAACACTTTTCCTCCCAGGCTCCAGTGACTGTTGGAGTGGCCAATCTTTCTTGATGTAGTGGGAATCTCTTGCACGACTATCCCATTCGCAGAGAAAACAGCAGTACTTTGTGTATCCAGTCTGCAGACCAAGCAAAAGAGCAACAACCTTCAAATCGCCTCAAAGCTGCCACTGATGTTGGTCATAGTTTATGTACCTCAAAAGTTGTTTCATGTTGTCATAGGTTTCCTTCATATGGACTGCATGACCAACTGGAATTGATGGCAAAACATTGCCATTATGCAGTAAAACAGCTTTAAGACTCGTCTTCGATGAATCAATGAACAGTCTCCACTCATCTGGATCGTGAACGATGTTGAGGGCTGCCATCACACCATCGATGTTGTTGCAGGCTACAAGATCACCTTCCATGAAGAAGAATGGGACAAGATCCTTTTGACGGTCACGGAACATGGAAACCCTAACATCACCTGCCAGGAGATTCCACTGCTGTAGTCTGGAGTCCAACAGCTCTGCCTTACTCTTGGGTAGTTCCAAATCCCTGACAAGGTCATTCAGTTCACCTTGTGTTATGAGATGTGGTTCAGAGGAGGAGGATGGGAGAAAATGTGGGTCCTGTGACATTGATGGTTCAGGACCAGAAGTTTCATCCTCTTCCTCTTCCTCGTCTGACTCAAGTGAGAATGATTCTGGTGCATCAGGAACCGGCAGTCCTTCTCCGTAGGGTACTGGGCGTATAGCTGATGGAATGTTTGCATAATGCACAGTCCACTTTTTCTTCTTTGACACACCTTTCCCAACTGGAGACACCATGCAGAAGTAACAATTGCTGGTATGATCTGTTGGCTCTCTCCAAATCATTGGCACTGCAAAAGGCATAGATTTCCTTTTCCTGTTCAACCACTGGCAAAGATTTGTTGCACAAGTGTCGCAGCATATGTGAGGGGCCCACCTCTTGTCCTGATCTCCAATTTTGCAGCCAAAATAAAGGTGATAGGCTTTCTTAACCATAGTGGATATACTGCGCTTTTGTGATGCAAAAGTCACTTCACCACAAACATAGCAGAAGTTATCTGCACTGTTCACACAAGTACGAGGCATCTCTGCTCACTTTGGCTAAACAGAAATGTGTCCCTTTGCAAAATCAAATCCTGACAAATAAGAGAGCACAACACTGTATGATTTCTAGAGCTGATATAGGGCAATTTGTTCAGCAGAGTGATGTAAACTTTGTTACAATTGCATCATCCATGACTTCTAGGAATAACATGATGCAATTCATATCATGTATGATGCACTGCCAGCTTCAGATTGCATCATTCATTGTTTTGCCTAAAAAGCAAGTACTGTCCAAACCCAGTCATAGATTTATTCATAGATCCAGTCAAAGATGTATTTTAGTCATTTCTGGTTTAAATTGAGATCCCTTCCCTTTATAACTCACTTGTCCTCCGCCATTCCCAAGTCAAGGGTCGTATATACTGACCCAATAGCATATCTTGAAAACCAGAGCCAATCAACAATTTTAAGCATCATTTTCGTTCTCAGTGACCCTGAATTAGTAAAGTTTGACTACATTTATTTCAGAAGCATTTTGGCTGTAGAGCAGTGTTATTTGTATAGTGTGACAGTCACAGTTCCACAGAGACAGCAATGCCTGCTGCACATTTCCTTATAGTATTGTCACTCAAACACTGCTTGTTACTTCTGCAAAATGATTTGCAGTTTAATGTCTCTCTTTTCCTTATATGCAGTGTGAAGAGAATATATTTAGCTCTTCGGATAGTCCCGGCTATGTTTGTTTATACTCAGAAGCCTGATTCTGTTATACAGCACCTGTGCTTCTCAAATTAATCCACTCACAAACGTGTCTCCCAATTTTTCTGTATGTATGGTGAAGTGCATAAAAACCACACTTCCTTACAAATGTTAACTACATTTTTTCTAATCAAAACAGCCATAGCTGTTATTAAAAAAATCTCATAGCAATTCTGTAGATTTGGTTTTCCCATTCTTAAATAGTTTAAGACTTTCGCACAAAAATCCTTTATTTATTTTAATCATATTGTGTTAATTTTGTGAAACAATTCCACATACTAATAATTGCTTTGATCATTCAGGGACAAATCCTGCAGTCCTTACTCTGCCAACGCTCCCATTTACTTCAGTGGGTGTTTTACTGGACTGTAGGTTCATGAGGTTTTCTTTTTGTTTGTTTGTTTTTTCTTCAGTGCATAATAAAACAAAATCTGCAGGGATTGTATGTAAGAATCTATACAACAAGTTCTAGTTTGGACTGAAAACATATAAGGAGATGCACTCTCAGTGGTGGCTGGAACTCATGAAAATCACACAACCCTCTGGTTTGGTGAGAGTCAGAGCATCTTGTCTTTCTGTGTGAAAAAAATATTAAGTCAGAAAAGGCCCCTCCCTCTTTTTCTTGCTGAACATTTTCCTCAAACTATGACACTTAACAACAGTTTCATCCCTGTCTACTGTTCCCTTATGATTAGTGCTGCCATTAGAGATATGGTCCCCACAGCACGATGAGTCATCTCAGATTTTGACAACTGTAATAATTCCAGATGGTGAGAGTGTCACTGGCCCTAATTATCCTTCTAACCAGCATTCTGAACACATTGTCCCCTGATCCATTAGGAATAGACCAGCTTGTAGCCATCCAGATCTGGTTACATTTTGTTGTAAGGTTTGTTTTCTGTGGACAGAATATAAATTGTAAAAAAAACTCAACCACCTCCCCAAAAAAACCAAAGAAATCACAGAGCTGGTAGTTATTATCAACAATAGTGAGAGAACAAATGTAACCATATCATAGGATTGTATAACACTGTTAAAAACATTTGCAGAAATACACAATGGAAAACTCAGTTTATGAAGGGAAAACATCTGTGATGCCTAATTTTTTGTTTTTGTTTTGAGGTTTTATGAATGGGAGACTTATACAGAATAAGGTATTTCAATAAAAAGCTTAAAGCTGCTTAAAACCGAATGGCTTCGCCAACTGAAAATAGATAACACTTTTTAAAGTGACATTCCTCATGACATTTCTAAACAGCTCTGAATATAGTTCACTGATTTGAAAGTATGAATCATAAAAATAGTGTTGGGAGAAGTACTATAATCATAATGGCCATCTAGAATGCTCATTTCACAAGATGCCTGTTTAAATCAACTGAGCACTCACTAAAAATATGATGCAGTGGCTTAATTCCATGTTATGACTGAATTTAGCTGTTAAATTAATATATGTTTGGGAAAGCCAGGTAAGGGGTCTTTTTGATAATATTCATTTTTATCTATGGCTCATTTTTTTTGTAGGTTTCTCCTTAGGACCATCCCATTTTTCCTGCAGTATTACACAGAGCATGCTGTATTCTGAAATAGAAGCTTTAAACAAAGCAAAAGTGAAGAAGATACCTAACTGTTTTAACCTGAGTAGTATGTATGCATCTTCCTTACAGAAAGAAAGAGAGTGAAAAGGAAACAAAAAATCAGTGTCATAAAGTTTATTAAAATTATCTGAAGAGCTCTGTGTAAACAGAAGTTGGTCCAGTAAAAATATTCTCTCACCCACCTAGTCTCTCAAATAATCTGAGGCACATAAATTATTTTCAGCAGCACATGTGCTGCCTAGCATACATTTGTTACACAAACACCACTCAACAGTGCTCAGGGGGACCAGAAAAGCCTCACAATAGTTCCATAAACTATCCAGATACATATTTATAATCAAGGAGATGTAATGCACTTTATTTTTAAAAATTTATATAGCAAAATAACACAGTGAAAACTAATGTACAAAATCAAAATGATTCCCAATAGAATTCTTCCTGCATAGAGAATAAACTAAATGGCTCTTGCTACGAGGAACCAGAGCTAGTTTTAATGCCATGCTTTCTGGATCCTGATGACAGCAGCAAAAATATTCTCTTTGCTCCTCACATCAGACGGCATGGAACAAAAATGACTTATTTTTATAAGTGAGGCCCAGTGTATTCCACATTCATGGAAGCTTCCATTTATCACAGGATTTTAAGGCAGATCCTAAGCTGTCTCTCTCTCTCTCTCTCTATATATATATACACACACACACACCCTTATGTGTAGTATAAACCACATGCATGAGTCTGCAGACAGCTTGAAATGACAGTCCTGAGACATGTGCAATGTTCTACTCTTCTTAATTGCATGTTAACTCTGAAAGTGAATGATGACAGTTTAAATGCCACCTTTGCCTATTTCTGTGCTGATATCTTTAGCAGAAATAACCAGCTAATATGCTTAACTATAGAGCTGGGCAGGAACCAGATTTTCTGTTTCACAGGAAATATCATGATTTTCAAATGTTTTCCATTCTGAAATAGAATTTCTCACAAAATGAGTTTTAGAAAAAAAAGTTGATATGGGGTCAATTGAAATTTTTTTTCTTGATTAAAATCAAAATATTTTGCTCTGATTTTGACCTTTTTTAAAATTATATAAAAATGAATTTCATTTTGATATGAAAAATCAAAATTTTCAATCTGCAAATGTCAAAACAAGATGTTTAAACATTATCAAAACACTGTTTTGTGTTTTTCTAAATTAAATTTGGTTAAAATCTAGCTTTTAAAAAACATTTCAATTGACAGAAATGGCCTTTTTGTTTCATTGAAAAACCAGTTTGTCAAAGAATTTCCAACCAGCTGTATTTATCCATATTTATTGTGTGCTGGGGGTAATTGGTTGTTGCCAAGGGCTGGTGTAACAGGGTACAAGAGCACCCCCTAGCCCACACCCAAATGTAGTAGCCAAATAACCCTGACCTATTAGAGGGTGTAGGGAGTCAGGGCAATACAGAGGGCTGCTGGGAGGGGGCAGCTGGATGTGAACTGGGGCCTTGCCTTCAGGTCTGTACGTTGAGACTGTTGGTTGTAATTGCAGTCTTCGCTCGTTTTGTTTTGTTTGGACTCCTTATAAGTTCTCATAAAAGTGGCTCTGGGAAGATGGGACCACACTGACTGAAGCTCACCTGACTTTTATTCTGTAGGGTGTGAAATCAGTGCACTAGCCCACAAGTGGCTAGGATAAAGAACTAGACATTTAAGTCACCTCCCCCTAACCCTCTTCCCAAATGTCATGTTACATCCAATCCTGTCAACAGGTGGAGGGAAAGAGGTATTTCATTTCCATTGCCAAAATGCTATTGGGGGCTGAGACCTCAAGCTGCCATCTGGGTGCCCAAAGCCCCAACTACCCCGTGCCCACCTGCCAAAATATTCCCCTCCCCTCCTGACAGTTTCCAAAATACAGTTATGCATTGTCAGTACAAAAAATATGCACGGCCTTGAAAATTTGGGAGCAGTGTAGAATAAGTGATATAATATCAAAATAAATGTCACAGGGTAGTATAGTGTTGTGTATTATTCATGTTCTTATGTCCTAAAATCCTCAATTTCTGAATTTACCTAAATCTGCTATAAAAATTCTAATTCATCCATCCTAGTGTATTCAAGAAACTAGGAGGCTTTGATGCAGAGGTTGAGTGCAGTTTGCCACACAGGATAAGGCCATGTTGATGTGGCCTCAGATCCTTTAATCTCCTAAGCATTACATTTCAGATTAACTCTTAACCTTCATTGCCAGGGGAAGATGACTTCCTAAAGAGAGGATTACATATGTAATATTAATATAATATAGGATTTTATGTTAATAGAGTTAAAGTTTCTTGGTGGTATGTTGTCCCCTTGCAAGATGTTGGGTTGAGCAAAATTCAGACTTCTGAAAACCAGGAAATGCAGATTTAAGGTTACCCAGATTATATTTAGAACCAATAGTGAAGGAGATAGACATAAGGGAAGCTGATAGCTGTGTTTCTATCTTTTGTGGTGATTTTATTGTTCTGGCAACAAACAGGAACAAACAAAAGTGAGTCTCTGCCCAAGGTCGGTACAGAACGCCCAAACATTTAAAGGGACAGAACATCACATTTCTCCACCCAGCTTTAAAATACTTTCCAAATACATTATCATTTACAGGGCTAACATAAAGGCAAACTAAAAGTTGTGGGTGGACTAGCACAGACTCTCAAATTGCAAGGGATTATTCTGCCCTGGAATAGAAACTCATTAGCTAAACAAATTATAAATTCATATGCACATCTGGATTTGACATTCTTTTTGGATAATGCAGTGGTGTGACATTGTCCTGTACAACAGAAACAGTTGGTACCAGAGTTCCTTCCAACAAGTTATCAAAAGTAACTGAAATAAATAGGATGAAATTCAATAAGGACAAATGCAAAGTACTGCACTTAGGTAGAAACAATCAATTGCACACATACAAAATAGGAAATGACTGCCTAGGAAGGAGTACTGCAGAAAGGGATTTGGGGGTCATAGTGGATCACAAGCTAAATATGAGTCAACAGTGTAACACTGTTGCAAAAAAAGCAAACATCACTCTGGGATGTATTAGCAGGAGTATTGTAAGCAAGACATGAGAAGTAATTCTTCCGCTCTACTTCGCACTGATTAGGCCGCAACTGGAGTATTGTGTCCAGTTCTGGGTGCCGTATTTCAGGAAAGATGTGGACAAATTAGAGAAAGTCCAGAGAAGAGCAACAAAAATGATTAAAGGTCTAGAAAACATGACCTGTGAGGGAAGATTGAAAAATTGAGTTTGTTTAGTCTGGAGAAGAGAAGCCTGAGAAGGGGACATGATAACAGTTTTCAAGTACATAAAAGCTTGTTACAAGGAGGAGGGAGATAAATTGTTCTTCTTACCCTCTGAGGACAGGACAAGAAGCAATGGTCTTAAATTGCAGCAAGGGCAGTTTAAGTTGGACATTAGGAAAAACTTCCTAACAGTCAGAGTGGTTAAGCACTGAATAAATTGCCTAGGAAGGTTGTGGAATCTCCATCATTGGGGATTTTTAAGAGCAGGTTGGACAAACACCTGACAGGGATGGTCTAGATAATACTTAGTCCTGCCTTAAGTGCAGGGGACTGGACTAGATGACCTCTCAAGGTCCCTTCCAGTTCTATGATTCTATAAAATTAGGAGTTGTAACAGGAGGCAGCTTGATTGGAAAAACAGAAAATCTTACTGGAATAGCCCTAGACTCTGGTACTTGCTGAGGCTGCAACCTTTCCATATGTCTTTTCAATAAACTACCATCGGAGAGTTTCACCACAAACAAAACTGGTCCTGTGCATTTTACAACTCCAGGTACCCATTTCATTCCACATCTGTAGTTGTGAGTCCATGCTAAGTCTCCTGCTCGGAAAGAACAATGACAAGTTTCACTTTGCATAGCTTGGGATTTGGCGACACATGGGGCAACATTAGGACATAGCAGGTCCAAACAGATATGCAAAGATTGCTTCAAACAAAGACTTGCATGTGACTCCTGAGTACGTGGTGTGTTCCTATAGACAAGCAAGAAGTTGTCTGATTTCTGCTGGTGACTCAAAATAGAATAGTTTGTTCTTAAGGCATGCTTACATGTCTGTACAAAGTGTTCTGCTAGTCCATTTGTGGCAGGATGCTATGGAGCAGAACAAATGTGCTGAATTGTATTTCTAACTAAGAACCTCTGAAACTCTTCTGAACAGAATTGAAGTCTATTGTCACTCACCAACCCTAATGGTAGACCAGACTGGCTAAACAAGGTATGAAGATGTCCAATGATCTTGGTAGCTATAGTCGAAGTCATTCTGCAAACTTCTGGCCATTTTAAATGGTGTCAATGATGACCAAAAACATATAACCTTCTAATGGTTCAGCAAAGTCCACAGGGATACGTATCTGTGATCCAGGAAGCCCATCAATGCCAATTTAAAGAGCACACACCATAACATAACTCTCATCAGTCCTGACACACTGATTGGCCCAATTTACTGTTGTCATAATCTGTATCTAAAAGGTATTGTGCAGGTGTCATATGCAAACTGGTATCACTCTGGTCATCAATATTATTGCGTCATGTATGCACGAGTTGTGTATAAAGAATTATAGATGTGTGATGGAAATGTGTTTGTTTGGCAGACAGTGCCTAAGCCCGCCTGTCCAAGATAAAGGAATCTTGTTTCTGTGAGGGTCCAGTGAGAGGGACTGGACACTACAGGCAGCATAGTTTTGGGGAGACTTGGGACTAGATGGGCTGTTGGTGTCACCCTGCAAGGAATAAACAGGCTGATGGAGGCCAGCCTGAGGTCATTGTGCAGTGAGCATGCTGCCGGTGTCAGGGTTCTGGGTCAAAGCATCACAGCACAGGAGCATTCAAGGTTACAGAGCAGGCAGTGGCACAACCCTTTATTGGTCTGGGTGAAACCTCAAAGCATCAGTGTGCAAGGAATCTGTGGTCATAACCAAGAGTATAGATGAGCGGGGCCAGGATCATGCTGAATTTGTTGACACTCAGTACAGCACTTCACCTTCCTCTCCATGTCTTTATTCATTCCTGGCCAACAGACATGACTCAGGGCTATGGCCTTCATTTGTACAATACTAAAATGATGTTCATGAAGAGCTACCAGACTGTGAGAATCGAGTGATTTTGTTTTTGAATGATCACTTGTATTCTCCATTAGATACACTCCTGATTCATAGATAATTCAGGTTGATCTGACACAAATGTTGTAAACTGGGGATTCTTATGCTCCAACACTGTACTTGGTAATACCATTCTTTTCACAAGAGAAAGCAAATCATCCTTAGTGGTTTCTTTGTTAATATCTGTGCTAGTGATGGGTAATCTATCCATCAAATTGACATAAAACACTGTGTCCAAAGTTTCTTTGTGCTGATGGAAGATTGGGCATAGCAGACATAACAGTCCATCAGCATTGCCATGAAGAGTCTCTTTACAGAACTGAATAGTATAGGAATGAATTGAAAGTAGCAATGCCCATCACTGCATATGAGCAGCAGCCAATGATGGAATTCTATGTTTTGGTCCAAAAATTGAAATTCATGGGCAGTGATCCATCTGCAAAGTAAAATGTCTACTATACAGATAGGTGTTGAACTTCAGAATTCTGAAGATAATACTGAGCATCTCCCTTGATTTCTGCGTAGTTCTTCTCAGGGATTGTGAGTGTTTGTGAAGCAAAGGCAATTAGTTTCTCCATGCCCTCAGGAAAAATGTGGTAAAAAACTGTACCCATTCCATATCCTAGCATCACAAGCCAATTGCAATGGTAGTGAGGCATCCAAGTGCATAAGAACTCTGGGTGATGTCAATGGTTTCTCTACTACTCTAAATACTCAATCATGTTCTTTAGTCCATTTTTTTTTTCTTGTAGCAGTTCATGTAAAGGTTCCAATACTGTCATCAGATTAGGCAGAAATTTACCATAGCAGGTAAGCAGTCCTAAGAATGAGCATTACTGTGACATGTTCTTTGGTGGTGGTGCTTGAAGAATCACCTTTTCTTTCCCTGATAATTTCTTTAAGTCAGTGGTATTAATTATGTGTCCAAGATATTCAGCTGAAAATTTGAAAAACCCACACTTGTCTCAATGCACTCTCAGTCCATGGTCTTCCAAACATTGTAAAACCACATCCAAATTCCAAAGATTATCATCTTGATTATTTCCTGTAACAAGGATGTTATCCAAGTAGCACTGAACTCCATTCAGTCCCTTCAGGATCTCATCCATGGCTTTCTGGAACAGGGGAGATGCTGGTATAATTCTAAAAGGCAACCTTTTGTATCAAAATAAGCCTTTCTGCACATTGATTGTAAGATATTTGTGAGATGCCGAATCAATCTCCATTTGCAGGTATTCATTGAGCAAATTCAATTTACTGAAACACTGACCTCCACAAAGAGTAACAAGCAAATCTTCAGTGTAAGGTAGTGGATACTGGTCTGCACCTAAAGTTGGACTCAGTATCAATTTGAAATCTCTACAAATTTGCATGGAGCCATTCTTCTTGATCACTGGTATGATGGGTGTAGCTCACTCACTGTGTGAAACTGGTGACAAGACTCCAGTGTTCACTAAACAGTCCAAATCAGCTTCCACCAGGGGCTTCAGAGCATAAGGCATAACTCCGGGCTTACAGTATTTTGGCTGACTGTCAGATTTAACAGTGAGCTTCACTGACACGCTCCTCATTTGTCCAAGTTCTTTTTCAAAAATGTTGAAGTGTCTGTCCAGTATTTCTTGAAGGTTTCAAGGTGTTTTCAAGATTATTCTTGATCTTGGTCCACTGTACCATGAGCATTTCAAGTCAAGTGCTGCCAAATAATGATGGATAATTTCCTTCAGTGACATGAAAAGATAAAACAACCATCCATCTAGTTGAACTTTCATCTGGAGTATCCCTTTTTGGATTAACTTTTCTCTGGTATGTCTTCAAAATTATGGAAGTTTCTTCCAGAGGAACTTGTGACAAAGTCTGATGAGAGCTAGATGCAGTAATCAGTGAGATGGCAGCTCCAGTGCCAAGCTCCCTCAATCAAGAGTGTGACCCAGATGCCATCTCTTACTCCTGCTTTCGATAACACATGCTATGCTTGATCTTGATCAGTGCTCTTGTCTTTTTTTACATTTTGAATTCCCAATTTCCATCTTTTCTTAGGTTCAGTCTCCATAGATGTCTTCTAGGATGGATGGTTACTGTGTGTTGCTGGTTGTTGAACTGTGCAACAGGTTACAGCAATGTGTCCTTTCTCCTGGCACTTCCAGGAAATGACCTGGCATGCCCAACAGTCCTCCTCAGCATGCATAGTGTGTGCACAATGGCCACATGGAAATTCCTTACATTCCCATGACCCTCTGGTTTTGCTGATTCAGGTGGTGTATTCCTCAGTTCAGATTAAATTCCAGAGCCTTCTCTGCAGTTTCCATGGGAATAGCTACCTCAACAGTTTTATTGAATGTAAGCGCTGATTCAGTAACTTTTTCCAGATCTGGTCATTGCATAATCCAGAGACAAATCGTTCATGCAGAGCATCACTTAATGTTTTTTGGAACTGACAATGCTCTGTCTGACAAGTGACCTTAGAGCAACAACAAACTGTGCTACCAACTCACCTCTTCCCTGATGTTGCTGATAGAACCAATATTGTTCTGCTATCATTACTGGGGTAGGAGAGAAATGAAATAGTATCCTGTGAGTAAAGCCACATCTACATTTCAGCTGTGCTTCCCAGCTCGTGTAGATGTATCCATGCTCTTCTTCTTGAACTACCATGCTCAAAATAGCAGCACAGCCAGGGTAGCAAAGGGGTGGCTTGGATGAGCTGCCCTAGTACAAACCTACCTGGCCACCCCTGGGTAGGTACTCTGGGAACTAGTCCAAACCACCATCACCCATGATACCCTGGCTACACTGATATTTTTAGTGTGCTAGCTTGAACAGAGCTAGCGCAGGTACATCTGTGTGATCCAGAAGTCACATCTCCCAGTTCAAATGTAGACATAATCTTAGGGCAGTGGTTTTCAAACTTGGGTACACAAGCTCTCGTCAGGGGTACAAGAGAAAAATCCTGTACTGGCAGACAACGCATTTTATTTAGTGGGACTTGGCAATCTAATCATAGATATATTATGACCCTGTATCAGATAGGAGTATGAAATAGGCTACATTATTTGGAAAGGGGTACGCGGCCTAAAAAGTTTGAAAAACACTGCCTTAGGGTTAGGGAATTGAGAAAGGCCATAAAGTGGTTCTTAAATTGTAGGTGTGATATTCTGTCTGAGGAGTTGGTTCAAGTGTGGGACTACAAGCCCAGATCTGGAAACGTCTGACTTTTTTAGTGCATACTTCGCCGGCCCTTGGCACTATGTGCATACAGACAGATTGCTCCAAGAAGATGGAGGGAAGGTGGCATGGGCAATTTTTTTTTTTTTTGTCCTTTAATAGTGTTAACTGGAATCCTGTGGGGGAGAGTGAATGGCTTGTAAAAGGAGGTGAAGAGCTTGTACACTTCAGCAACTGTGGGGTTGACAGAGTAAGGATATGTGTGTTACCAGGGCTTATTGGGGCATTACTGAAAGAGGGCAGAGTTAAGGTTACATGGGCAAAGTTAACTTTGCATTTCCTGGTTTTCAGAAATTTGCATTTTGCTCAACTGAGTATTCTGTAAGGGGATACCATACCACCAAGCAACCTTAAATCTGCATTATTTGGGATGTGGGGAGGGGGGGGTGGGTTGCAGTTGTTTCCTAGATTTTTTAACAGGAAAAGAGATGTTGGTAGGAGTTAGTAGTCATTTAGGTAGTTGTACCTATAATTAGCAAATCGAACCAGTTGCACTCTCCTTCCACCCCACTCATATATCAGCTGTGCCCCACCAGCCCTGTTTCAGCACATTTCTCCAGTAATGCCCCTAGCCCATTCACTGCATTCCCTCCCCCCAGCATGCCCCATCCCCACTAACGTATTCAGGCCTTCACACAGAAATCAGAGAACTCCTCTCCCTGAAGCCTTTACGCCCTGGTATACACATTTTTCTATTGCCGTTACTCACCCCCTCCTATAACTCAATACATATGAAGTGCCTCCAGAAGTAGTTCTCAACCTATTTACCATTGTGGGCTGCATATGCAGCCCACAGTGTGTTATGTGGGCCATATCCAATACTACCTGTATGGCCCTGAGGATGTCACATGGGCTGTATGTTGATTGGGGCACAAGCAGCCTATGGGCTGCAGCTTGAGAACCATTGCCTGGAGCAAAGGACAACTATGTTACAGTGGAATGGTGTTCCAGGTCAGGGTTCAGAATGGTTGGTGGGTGAAATTTGAGGCAGGGCTGGTGAGAGAAATCAAAGACAGGGTTTCTGTTCCAAAATAGTGACAGTTTTATGTGTGCGGGAAAGATCCTGTGGGCCCTGTCCATTAGATGTATCCCATCTCTGAGAAACACTGAGCCCTGGTCTACACTGAGTAACATAGCTGAAGTCAACGTACTTAGATCGACTTACCGTGGTGTCTTCACTGCGGTCAGTCGACTGCTGCCACTCCCCGTTGACTCTGCCTGCACCTCTCGCGGCGCTGGAGTACAAGAGTCGACGGGAGAGGGCTCGGGGGTCGATTTATTGCGTCTAGACTAGACGCGATAAATCAATCCCTGCTGGATTGATCGCTGCCCGCTGGTCTGGCGGGTAGTGTAGTCATACCCTGAGATGTCAGACCTTGTAATGTTTCTATACCTTACAGTACACATTTTCGGATCAGCCAGGAACCCTCTAATGTCTAATGTTCTGCCAATACTTAATTTTCATGCAGTGTTGGAATGCCCTGGCAGAGCTGTGGGGTGCAGGAAGGGTGGGGTGCAGAGGTGGGATACATTAGCAAATGTGTGGGATAGCAGTCAGGGTACAGTGGTGGGGCTGCAGGAGGGATCGGGTGCACTGGCAGGACTGGGGCTGCAGGAAGGTGGACTGGCAGAGCTGTGGACAGTATGTGGGGTTGGGATGTACTGGCAGATCTCGGGGTAAAATGCCTCCCTTACCTGAGCCCCCATCCTCTCTCACCTCCCCTACCATCCATCCCCACATATTCCCCTTCTCATAACTTCCTGCAGCCCCAAACCCTTCTCTCCATATCCCATTCCCTCCCCTTCCAGGAAGCAGTCACGTGTCTTATTTTTCTTCTCAAATACTTTGATTACAGTGCCCCCAAAATAAAATTGCCCTCCAATACTGACAAATTGCAGCAACCTCCAGCCACTCAGTTAAAAACTCCTTTTGTCTCAAGTGTGGGCTTGTGATTAACTTATCCTTAGATAGGTTAATTGAAGGATGAGTTTTCAGCCACCAAGAGGTCTGATTCATCCAATCATTAGTACTTCTCAGTTTAACAGTCCAAGGCAACAGAAGGAAATCAGGTTTTTTGAGTATTGTAATTTGGGAACCCGTTGGTCCCAAATTTGGATTACTAATATCACCCCATGTCCCTATGAGGCACACTAGTTTTCAAAGCAATCCGATTAACTGTTCAGATTTTAGAGCTCTTACAGGAATCATATTTCAATCATATAAAATGGCAGAAATTGAAATTTTCTAGCCATTTCTCTGTATTGGAGCACATAGAGTATAAAAAAAATGTACATTTTCTTAAATACCATTCTCAATTTGGGTCCACCAAACATTTACTGGGTGCCATGTGCTACCTTGGATATCTGAAAACTCTACAGATTAAGACCATTTTGATGCACAGCTTGTCAAAAATTAGCTTTCTAGCTCTCCATAAAACCTCACACCTAGAAGAATTTTTTTAAATGGCTAATTTTTGGTGGGTCTTATATCTCCAGAACCCCACATTCAAATGACTCAGAATACAGGTCACTACCCCGGCCGTGCTCCCTCATGAGGCACACCAAATCTCAAAGAAATCTGACTAACCATGTTGAATTTAGAGGACTTAGGTTGACCTTTAAACAGACATCATGACACAACCTTAACTGTAGTTGTGCTACTGCACCTGTAGGTGTGCGATACTTTTCTGTTTACATGATTATTGAGGCAGGCTGACAGATGCTATAAGGAGAATGCTGCTTGCATATCTCTCCATCCCCTATGAGAACTGAGAAGAGAGTGCTTCCCATCCACTGTTTCCATGACGTAGGAAATGACCAGGCCAGCGTGAGTGTGCACTCTCAAAGTGGGTAACTAGGTATTCATACACTTCTATCCATACTCCTCAGACTTGAGAGAAAAGAGAAAGCAAATGAACTAAAGTAAAACAACCTAAAAATAGATTTCAGGGGTCTCCACTCGATTCAAGGAACAGTAAGGAGCAAAGGAAATTCTTCTACACAGATTTTTAGGCAGGTAAGAAGAGGAATTCTTGTTCATCCATGTCTTCAGAGCTCTCATCTTGAGGTCTTGAATATTAAACTTAAAAAAACTAAATGGAAAGTGAGTCAAGCCTTTTGGAGGATCCCAAGACCACTTCCTTCCCCTCTAGTGAACCTGTTCCTGTAACAGTAATGGACAAAAGTACTGTCCTGTTTTGTTAATCTCTCTGAATTTCTAATTGGAAACTTTGCTTCCCCTTAAAAGACCTCAGCAGCTTGATTGACCTCTGCAGTTTATCAGGTTAAAGACTCCCATTTTGATGGGTAAAAGGAATAGCTTCAGAAGTGTTTGATCATTAAAGAGATGAGCTCTCTGTTCAGATACAATAGAAAGGTAAAAAGTCAGCCAAGGAGGAATATTGTGGGTGAACTCCTGATCTCACTGAAGTCAGTGGGTATTTTGCCACTGACTTCAAGGGGATGAGAATTTCATATTGAGTGCGCATTATCTGGAATATCCAAATAGGACTGTAACTGGATCAACAATGAAAGAGGCGGCAGCATAAAGCAGGGTTTCACATTACAATGTAACAATTTTTGGTAAAGTGGAAGTGATGTTGAAGTATGTCAACAAGGATGAAAGGTTAGTGCACTAACCCATCATTATACTTGCTCTTCTAAATTTTGAATCCTTTATGAGGTTATGCTATATATGTGCCATGGGTGACTCTGCTCCTTTCTTTTTTGTCTGAGCAATCTACGTAAATAAATACTGTAAACATCCAAAGAATGTCATTGATAGTAGTTACAACCTGGGTGGATAAAAAGGGTGGGGAAAAGATAAAAAGTCTTCCCCAGTGAGAATACTTTTAAAACTCTTTTATTCAAAAGTGTTTTTAAAAAAATATGAAACTTTTATAAACAACTTAACAAAATTATATTCCCACTTTGAAATATTTATATTAAAAGATCACTTGAAATTTGCTGGCACAAACAGAGCATTTCCATATACGAAAGTGAATGGAAAACGGATTTTTCAGACCTTTCTCAGATTCTGCATTATAAAGTATTTTTGCCTATTTTATCCAATTTGCATTGCCCTCGTATCTGTCTATAGATATTTATGGATTGCTGAAGTGCAAATACACAGTAGCAAAAAATTCATCCTCTTAGATGCATTCAGGTAAATCAAAGAGATCCCTTGTTTTACAATCAAAATATTATGGTACCAATTCACTGTTAGTAGCTTATACTGAAGTAACCTCACAGAAGAATTATTTTTATTTCTCAGTTAATGATTCTCTGCTAATACATAGGCATTTCTAATCACTTGTAGGAAAAAGGTAGTTCTTAATTACACTCTTTATTTTATATATTTAATTTTCAATTACTACTTTTCTTTGAGTCAATAACTAACTTAATTTCCCCCATTTTGCTGGACAAATAAGCAGATTATATTATCCAATTTATATTGAATTGTATTGATCAGTGCCTACTAATGAGTGGAAGATAAAAATTAAAAAGGAGACAACAATTCCAACAAGTAGGAAGAATGAAACTAGGAGACATTTTAGAATAACATTGTACTAATAAAAGAAGAACAGGAGTACTTGTGGCACCTTAGAGACTAACAAATTTATTAGAGCATAAGCTTTCGTGGACTACAGCCCACTTCTTCGGATGCATATAGAATGGAACATATAATGAGGAGATATATATACACACATACAGAGAGCATAAACAGGTGGGAGTACTCTCTGTATGTGTGTACTCCCACCTGTTTATGCTCTCTGTATGTGTGTATATATATCTCCTCATTATATGTTCCATTCTATATGCATCCGAAGAAGTGGGCTGTAGTCCACGAAAGCTTATGCTCTAATAAATTTGTTAGTCTCTAAGGTGCCACAAGTACTCCTGTTCTTCTTTTTGCGGATACAGACTAACACGGCTGTTACTCTGAAACTTGTCATTGTACTAATAATTGTTTTTAAAATACAATATTTTTTCTCAGTCTATGTTGAATGGCACAAAATGGTAGTGAATTAGGTCAAATCGGGTTAACAATCAGCATTATGTACAAAGAGGCCTAAATTGTGTTCTGATGCCAGTGGGATTTTGATGTTGATAGTCATGCAGCTAATCTAATAGCTGATGACCCCACTGATTAAGTTTTGCAAAACGTAGAGACTATTCATAAAGAAGGAAGAGAAGTCAATCATGGAGGAGCAGCAAACTGGCTTAGCAAAGAAAAAGGCAGAGCTGAAAGAAGTGGAGGAAGTCAGTTATGGTCCCTGAATTCTCTTCAGAAGTACTCAGCAGTAAGACCATCTGAGGGGGTGGAAACAAATGCAGGAAAAGCAAATTTCTGCATGTCTGGATGGACACTGCTGTGAGCAGGGCCGGCTCCAGGCACCAGCAAACCAAGCAGGTACTTGGGGCGGCACATTTTCAGGGGCGGCATTCCAGCCAGCCTCTTTTTTTTTTTTATTTTATTTTTTTTTTGGTGCTTGGGCGGCGAAAGCCTAGAGCCGGCCCTGGCAGCAGCAGCGCGTCCTGCACCGGGGGCGCCCTGGGGCCACTGTGGTTCGTGTTGGGGAGCAGCGGCCACACCTTATGGCCAGGCGGGCTCTGAGCGTGGGACACTCGGGCTGGGGGCTGCCCCTCGGGGCACATGGAGCTGCCTGCAGGTGCCGCAGGGCGGCTGCCCCCCAGTGCCGCAGCCGGGGCTGGGAAAAGTGGCCAGAGCTGCCCAGGGACTGCGGCAGGGTGGCCAGGAGCAGCAGCAACAGCGGGGCCATAGAGGGCGGGGCGCTGCTGTGCGGAGCCTGTGTCCCGCTCTCCGGGGCTCCGGTCCCTCTGGGGCTGCCCTGCCCGGCTCCTCAGCCCCCTGCCGGGGCAGTCCCCCAGCTCTGTCCTCTCCAGTCCCAGCCAGTCCTGGAGGTGGAAGCCCCGGCTGGAGGGACCCTGGGCTGAGACGCGGCCTGGGAGCCCCGCTGCTTACCCCGATCCTGCCAGCGCTGGACCGGCTGGAGGCGAGGGGGGAGTGGGCAGAGTCAGCGCTGGTGGGGGGAAGCCCAGCACTGGGGCGGCAGGCGGTGCGGGTCGGGGGGGGGAGAGCCCAGTGCTGGGGCGGCAGGGGGTGCGGGTGTGGTGGAGGGGAGAGCCCAGGGCTGGAATGGGGGGCAGCCAAAATTTTTTTTGCTTGGGGCGGCAAAAAACCTAGCGCCGGCCCTGGCTGTGAGAGAAATGAGCAATGAAAACTAATCTGAGGAAGAGGAACATGATGGCCATAGAGTTGTAAAAGGTGAGAGAAATTAAGAAAGGAAGGAACTGAGAGCAGATGAGCAATACAAAAAGTTGATGTAGTGAGCAATATTAAGTAAGTGGTGAGTTTGAGAGAAGGAACTCTGAGACTAAGACATGTGAGAATGGTGCTTAGAGAAAGCCAAGAAAGCAATCAAAGTGAGGCCTGATTCAAACTTTCTGAGGTCAATGAGCAATGGATCAGGTTTGTGGTGAGTAGAGAAGTCAGTCCAAAACAGGAGGTCAAACGAAGAGTAAAGAAAGGAAGCTGGATAAGTTATCAGTAGGGAAGTTGAAGTCGCCTAGGTTTGAGATGAGGAATTGAGATGAGAGGAAAAGAGTGAGACAGATATTGATGACAGCCATATAAGGAAAGAATGGATGGCATAAGCTCAAACAGGAAGAAGGAGAAAGGGGTGAGTGACAGGAGCGTCATGGAATGTGTAAGACAGGAAATGTGGGGAGGAGAAGAAAGGGATTGATGGGAAATGAAAAGGTAGAACCGTCTAGTCAATGCTTGCCCTTGCTCTAAAAATGTTAGACTGGAACTGACTAACATAGAACTCTACAGTTCTTACAACTGTCAAAATACATCTTATACCACATTCTCTTCTAGAAATCATCCTACTTTTATGCTGTCTTCAGAATTACTCTTTGCAAGGAGTGAAAAATGCCAGAGTAACATCCAGTTTCTAGTTTACTAAGTTGCTAACAGAGTTGAGCAAATACTACAAAAAATGTTCCTGAGAATCAAATTGCTTCCGCTTAATTTGTCGTGTTTGTTGTTTTTGACAAATATTCTACTGAATAAATTTACTGTCAAGAGCATTTGGGAAATGTTGGAGAATTTTTGTGAAAAACTAAATTTGAACTCATGAACCTGATTCTCAAAGTTAAACTCATGCAGTCAGGAAAAATGAAGTCACCACAGCTCAGTGGCTGAATACTTGCAATTAACTATTTGGGAACAATGTACAGACCAAATACTCTTTTGTAGAAATTGTTCATTTAAGCCAAGAATAAATTCAAGAAGGCAATCTGAGAATGTAAAGAGCAAAAATTCTTCAGTGCAAGTTACTCATACTGTTCAAGTTGCTTACACCCTAAAATGTTGGATTGGTTGGTGAGGGTTAGATGATATCCTCACTTAAAAAAAAACCAAACCTGTGCATGGAAAAATATTTTTAAAGTAATTGTGCCCAAAACAAAATTGGGTACACGTCTCAAAAATATATTGCCCAGGTACAAAATAATATATTATAGAAAGTAAATTTAGCTAGGACTTGAGGTTAATGTTTTAAATATAGGACAAAAATCTACATTAACTAACATTCAGTTCCACACGTTTGTTACATATTAAAAAAACCCATGGTCATAATTTTCAAAAAAGAGGCTAGTGATTTTTTGAGTTCCACGATATTTGGGTGCCCAACTTCTCACATCTGTAAGAGGCCTGATTTTAGAAAGTATTGAGCATCCACCTTTTAGCAATCCCTCCTTGAAGGTGTCTCAAGTTGGGTACCCAAAAATTGAGGCATCTGAATCAACTTGTTATTTCTGAAAATCTTGGTCAGGCAGTTTCTGGTGCATATGTTCAGAATAGGTTGGTATCCAGTTGTTCGATATTCATCCTGCTTTTCACAGAAAGTACCTTAAACTGAAAATCCCTAGAGTTAATTATTATTAGAAAATACCCCTGAGTTGAGAGAAGAGCTGAGAAAACAGCTCAGACTATCTGGAGGACTAAGGTTCAATGGCTGAGAGGAAATCTTTAAATAAAACTTTCCACTTCTATAGCGCCTTTCTCCTGAGAATCTCAAAACATTTGACAAACCTTAGGTCCTCCTTTGGGGCTGCAGTTGGCTTTAAGGAGCATCGTCCATGCTGTAGCTTTCAGCAGTTTAATTTTTTAGTGGACATCAAATCTCTTCTGGCAATCAGAGCCTTTTACTTCAGCAATGGAAATCCAACACAGATTATTCCACCATTACAAAAAAAAGTAAATTATATACAAAAACCAATACAAGATTATGAATTTAGCAGTCTGATTTAAACCCACTAACACAAGGAAATTGGGAGTTAAGGCTACAGTGATGCTTTATGGAGGAACTCAGGTATATGAGCAGTCATACATATCACAGCCACACACAGATAGAGGATAAGGTGGAACATGGACTGTTCTGAGGACCTTCAGAAATAGGACTGTTGTCGCTATATTAATGCTGAAATTTCATTGCAATGCAAGTTTAAATCAGATCCTTAATCTTACTGTAATGCATTTCTTTGTTTTTATTGGTGATGCCTCCATTACGAAGAATGCATGCAACAGGAAACAACAAAAGCATTTGCTTCTCTCGCTGTTTGCGACGAATTAAGTTTACATCCAGTTCATCTAGTATCTGTGGGATAGGACTACGAGCCTTGTGCACAGCTTCCCTTTAACCAGTTCAGTGCTGTTTGGACTTCATGATTCGCAGTCACTATATATGTATTAAAAAGAGAAACAACTTGTGTCACTATAATTTTCCAATGAAGTTTAGCTCATTATAGTTTTCCAAGGAAGTTTACTCAGTGGTAGTGGTGGGACAGTGTACTGTAATGATGATCTTGTGGACTGAAAATAAACACAGGTTATAGATTCCATAAAATGAACATGTTTGTGATACCAAGCAGTGTGAGCGGGGCTGGTTTGATTTCTCTCTCCTGTTTCCAGGCAAACCCTGACAAATCATATTTCCCCTGACACACTCACCCAGGGCCGGCTCCAGGCACCAGCTTAACAAGCAGGTGTTTGGGGCAGCCAGGGGAGAGGGGCGGCACCTGCGGTAATTCGGGTGCGGCAGGTCCCTCACTCCCTCTAGGAGCGAAGGACCTGCCGCTGAACTGCCGCCGCCGATCGCAGCTTTTTTTTTTTTTGGTTGGGGCGGCAGAAATGCTGGAGCCAGCCCTGCACTCACCCCAGCTTCTGCACTATAGGAACCATATGGAATTAATTTTTTAAATCCATTCTTATATAAGCCAAATCGTTTCCTTCCCTCCCCCCCCACTTTTGTTCCTGTTGTTTCCACCTAAACAATTTACTCTCAGGTATTTTTCCAATAACCTGTTTTGTTTATGGTAACACAAAAAGGATCTTTCTGTTACTTAGGATATGTCTACACTGCAAATGAAGTTGTGATTGCAGCATGGCTAGGCCATACCTGTGCTAACTTGGATTCTAGCTAGCATGGGTAACAGCAGTATTGAAGGCGTAGTGGTGCAGAATTCAGCATAGGCTAGCAGCTCCCAAGTGTACTGTAATTTCCTGCCTTGTGTGCTGAAATCTATAACCTTAATGCTGGATTAACAGGATTTTTTTTAAATTTAATAATAGCTGTTTTACTTCATTTATTTGACTTTAATAACACACTTCCTCAAATGAGCTGTTAAAATAGTTCTATGTATTTTTCTTTCCTCTGTTCATGTGACCCAGGAGGCATTGTCAGCAAAACATGTCTGTTTGGTAAGATTCAATAATAGAGCTGGGTGGGGAACCAGATTTTTTCCTTTTCTTTCTTTTTTTTCTTTTTGGGGTGAGAATTCCACGATTTTGATTTCTACTCCAAAATGGAACACAACCAGGGCCGGCTCAGACTTTTTTGCTGCCCCAAGTGGCGAAGGGGGGAAAAAAAACGCGATCGGCAGCACTTCGGCGGCAGCTCAACCGCGCCACTTCATTCCTCGGCGGTAATTTGGCAGCAGGTCCTTCGCTCCAAGAGGGACTGAGGGACTTGCCGCCGAAGACCTGGATGTGCCGCCCCTTCCCATTGGCCGCCCCAAGCACCTGCTTCATTCGCTGGTGCCTGGAGCCGGCCCTGATCACAATCAAAACATTTAGAAATTTCCCACAAATGAAAACTCTGAAAAAAATGTAGTTTTGGGAGAATCTAAGAACTTAGTTCTGATTTCGACATTTTATATTTTAAAGTGTTTTTAATATAAAAACAATGAATTTTGTTTGAAAAAATTCTTTCAAAATGAAAAATTTAAATGGTTTGTTCCAAAAATGTTGAAATGGCTTTTTCAGCATGATCAAAAATGCTTCATCTAATTTTTTTCAAAACAAAATATAGTTGAAATCACCACATTTTTCAAAACATTTGGACTTTGATGAAAGTGGAATTTTCCTAAAACAACAACAAAAACCCTGACAAAAAAGATCACCATTTCTGTTCAAGAAGGTATTTAAAAGTTGGCTAAGATTCCTTGCATTGTAGAATTATTTAACATTAAATTTAAAAAAAAAAAGTTACATAATAAAAAAAAAATCTGCCTAAATGAGCCTGTCTTCCTGAATTTGGAACTAAATTTAAAAGAATCAGTCATAACACTTTGCATTTCAACAATACCCCTCAACTGGGCATCAGGGTGTTTTACAAATATTAAAAAAACCCTCAAACCATAATTAAGGAATGCTTTACTGAAAGTGCCTAACTTCCTGTTGACTTCAATGGGATGTAAGTACATGCTTATATGTGCTTAAGTGCTTTCCTGAATAGGGATGTTTTCCTGACTTAGGGCCTAAGTCATAACAACACTGTGAAGTAGCAATATCCCCATTTTATAGATGGGGAAACGGAGGCAATGAGTGGCTCAAAGACAGCTTGCCCAAAATCACAGAGGAAATCTGGGGCCTAGTCAGGAAAGAACCCAACTCTCCTGACATGAAATGGGATTTGTCTACACTGCCCCACAGTTTGGACTAGAAGGGTGTGCATAAGAGTCCGCATCAAAGTGCTGTGCTGTAACTTCCCCATGTAGATTTGTGGCAATGAACTAAAACATTCCTCGTATAGTCCTTGTCAGAATTAGAAACATTTTAGTTTGTGCTTGCAGCATCACATGGGGGAGTTACAGTGCAGCACTGTGGCGAGCACTGTATTCACACTCTCCCCAGGCTGAACTGTGGGGCAGGGTAGACATAGCCTCAGATTCTTGTTTTTTTAGCTACAAGACCATCCTAACTTGATATTTTATTACCATAGGTCTAATCAAATTGGTAGGTCAAGCTGATACTTTTGAAAATGAACACTTAAGAAAATGCCAATAGCAGTAATTCAATAGTTATGTAATTTCGGAGAACAAAATTAATACTAAGGAATGTTATGCCTTAAAAATGGCTTTTGCAGCAACACTTCTAGTATTGGTATTAGCAGGTGTTTAAGAAATTCTTGGTCTTATTCTACTTCTTAATTCAAGTCCGGGCAAGCAAAGACCTTGATAAATCTAACTTTTGGAGAAAGGGTGTGTAGTTATCTTTACAATCCATGGCTTCTCAGTTCTGCTCCCTCCTTCTTTATCTGTCATCATGATGGGCTCATACACAGGAAGGAACAGAGAAACGGGGGGGCTATTACATGCTTTTTCACAGTCTGATTGCTGGTGGTTGCATCTTGGACCCAGAATCTAAACTTTCACTTTTTAAAAGAGTAATTTCTCTTGTCTTTATAGTTGTAAAGGAAACTTCTTCAAATGCAAACAGAGGCAGTGGTATCTGCATGAGTCTGCAGACATCCTGGAACAACAGCTTTGAGAGAAATGTGAACTGCCTGAGTCAGCTCTGAAGCGAATGATGATGTATTGTCAACACAACTATTTCACTCATCAAGGCATGAAAGAAAGAGATCATCATATTAGAAAGATCTACATTCTCTACTATAAATGGCTTCTCATTTGGTGGACGGAGGGTAAACTGCAACTCTTTCCCCCACCCCCATCTGATCCCTGAGTGTGACCTGCTCATGGATCTGATCCTTTCCTTCTTATGACCCATCTCACACCATCTAAGCTTTTCTATTTTCTTCTCTTGAAAATATTTTTCAGAGACCAGATCACTTCCCGTCTCCACTGTCAATTTTCATCTTTTCATGCAGGATCGGATATATGAATTGAATGTGGAAGTAGAGTGCAGCAGAAACAAAGCTTAACCCCTACAAGGTTCTATATATTATTTTAACTAAAGTTTATGGAAGCCCATTAGGGATGGGGTCTTACATGATCCTAAACAAGAATGGGTTTGGAACACAATCTTGGTGGGAGGTTTGATTGTAACTTCCTCAGTTGGGGAGGCAGGATCACACAGAAACACTGCATTGGTGTGCATTTCAAGTCACCATGTAAACATTAACCAAACCACTTCTTCCTCTCTCCATATAACACACCATTTGCTCACGAGGCATGTGAATAATACAATTTATACCCACAAGCTTTTAAAAATGCCCTTTGAGACTAGTTGCTTGCACCCACATTATGATGAAGTAACCTTATTTTAGCTCATCATCTGCCATGATAATCTCCCTGGAAAAGAGCTCTGGGAGAAGAAATCTCCAGGAGAATCTCTCCCTTCCTCCATTCCCTCCACACACACACACACACCCACCTCAGCATCTTGTTTGCAAGCATGGAATTTGCTTCCCCACCAAAGAGTTCGTGGGCTCCACCCCAAAGCTGCTGGATCCCCAGGAATCTGTGGAGGCCGAGAACACCCGTGAGGAGGCCTTGTGTGGCCTCATGGGCCCCAGTAGCCTTTCCCCAGCCGGTTTCTTGGCAACTCTTTTCTACTGGAACCACCCCATGGCATTTGGAACTACTGACATGGCATCTATGCAGAACTGTTTGTGCCTGTGTCATTGTTCATCATTATATATCTTAGAGAGATTAATTACTTCACTTACCACTAAAATGCAGCCACCTCTATGGTGGGAATGCAGGAGCATGACAAGAAGTGAAGAATAGGAGCAACTGAAGCCAATAGGAGCAAATTGAAGAATAGGGGCAATTTTAGGTAGGCAGAACTGAATGGTCAGTTTTATTCAGGATACCAGAGTTCATGCCCTTACCCTTGTGAAAAATGCCAAGAAAATTTTATTGTCTACCAAGTCATCAGGATTTTCATTTTAAAATCTAATCTGAATGAAAGCAGCACAGTGTTTCCCTCCTCCCCTTAATTCCATGTAGGAGATTAACTCAATATTGACTTTGAGGGGAGAGTCTCACCTCCTGAAGCAACAAAACCATTTTTACTGCACTGCTGGCTTTCTTTTAAGGTCTGTCAAGCTATTGATCTGGCAGGTTTGACCCTACTTGGCTTGTGAGATTGGAAAAACTCAGAGCCCAGTATAGTATACTTGCTGCAGACAAATTAGTTATGTATTATCATCTCATAATAACTGATCTTAGTAACTAAATGCAATATATTATAATTGTTTACACAAGCCAAAAAGTGTGAGTCATTCTCAGTCAAGTAGAGCCACCTAGTGGTAAAAGATTAGACTAAATTTTCTTTTTCTTACGCTGACTGACCTTTCTTTTTGACAGCTCACAAACAACGGATTTTTCAACATGCTCATATTAACACCTTGGGAAATGGCAATTAAAATTTGATCAACTAACAAAATTCTGTTTGCTCCATCTCTCTCTGGCTGTATGTCTCTCTCACACATAGGCTTTTTACTATAGGGTTTTCTGCGGGTGCAAAGCTACAAGTAGACACTTTTTTTAAGGTAAAAGAACATTGAGGCATTTGTCTGAAGAGAAATCAAAGTCCATAATAAATAATTAAATAAATCAACGTTAGAAGTAGACAAAGAAGAAAAACAGTAGGTCACATTTTCAAATTACTAATGTTGATAATGTTTCTTTGAGTAATACAATGGTAGAATTAAAAGTACCTTGTGAAGACATTTGATTCCTTTTCTTCTTCTTTTACAGTAGGTAAACATTCACCATCAGCTAAGAAGAGAAAAGATAACCACACTGTTACCTTTGGTAATTCTTTCAGACATTTCAAAATTGTGTTCACTTTCAGAGTAGTGACTGCAAACCAGAAAACTCCAGGGTACAAGTATAGTTCTTTTTATCTGTAATATTTGCACATTTATATGTTTTGTTTAATATAATTATCAGCTATTTTAAAGTGTCCTACCCTTGTGACTGTAGTGGAAGACCTAGTAACCTTTATGATATTTATTTCAGTTGTTTGTGTGTATATGTATGTATACACATAGAAAGTGCTTTTCCTCATTCACATGCATCTTTGCAATAAACTCAGACTACAAGGGCTATTTATTAGCTATTCACAGTACAACTGTTTACAATCACATCTGTTATTTCACAAGATTAGTACAGCCAGCAGTTTGGGGTATTTTTGTATATGGTGCTGCTGCTGAAGAAATACATGAAATGTTTGCTGACTTAAAAAAATTGTTAACATCTTTTTACAATAAATATTTCCCCATCTACTGTATTTAAAGCCATTGACATAGTATTGTTATTATTTAATGTTTATATTGTGGTAGTGTCTACAGACTAACAAGGTGAAAGGACCATCCTGCTAAACACTGTACAAACCTACAGGAAATGATAGGTGTCTACCAAAAGAGCTTACCATCTGAAAGACAAGATATAATAAGAGGATGAAGCAAACAAGCATTTTGGGGCATGGGTCAAGGGATCGGCAACAAAAATATTAGAATATGTGCAATTCTTAGCCAGTCTGGAGCAGTAATCACAATGTGCCATCTGTGTAGCTGAAATCAGGTTGCAGTTAACGCTGTGCATTAAGGAAGAGGTGAGTTTTGAGAACTGACTTGAAGGCGGCGTTTGAGAATTTTGACTGGGAGCTCTTCTCATGCACCGGGGCAGCCTGGGAGAAAGCACAGAGGTGCTTCAGGGAAAAGTGGATCACTGAGAAATTAATGGTGGAGGCTCACAGCTTGATAAGCAGTATTTCTGACAGATAAGGTGAATCTAAATGGTGAAGGGCATAAAAGGCAAAAAGAAGGAGCTTGTGTTTGATGCAGTAGAGGATAAGGAGCCAGTGGAAGGGATGCAAAGGGAGGTGATGTAGTCATAGTGATGAGCCAGGAAGATGATCCTGGCAGCAGTGTAATAAGTAAATAGTGCTATGGGCTATGAGTAAACAGTGATTTCTCTTAGAATGGCACAATATGCAGCACACTAGTGCAGACACACGGAATACTGAGAGAGCCAGATCTTTTAAAGAGACAATTATGTACCCCTAAAAAGCATTTTTTATTTAAAAATATAAATACAGTATACGTGTTTAATAAAAGCTTCTACTGAAAACTGAAACCTTTATGGTACTATATCTATAGTATCCCATCATTTGATAAAAATAAGCATCCACCCAGCCTAAAATACTCCTGATATTTGCTTGTGCAACTATTCTAGTATTGTAGGCTTAAGATCAGGACTAAAAATGTTTTAGGAAAAGTAGCAACACAAATATAAAATAGCTCTGTGGTATTTTTTCTATTCATGGGGCTACCTCAGACACAGAGAGAGAAATGATTGGAGGGTTACCAGTACCATTTTTGTTCATGCTATTCATCCATTTATCGAGCTCTTCCATTTCTATTTCCATAACAGAGGGTGTGTCTTCTTCAAAAATAGGACTTGATCCAGGAAACAAAAGATGGGTTAGACAACGTGTTTCACTCAAATAGACATGTAACATAGCAGCATTATATCAATCTTGTATAATTCTGGGCCGTAATTGTGGGACACCAATGCTGTTCTAGTGAGTTTACTTTTTGAAGATGTGTCAGTTCAACAGGTAAGAAACAAATAATCATGGCCCACAAATGGAATAAATGGGTATCTTAACTACACACTGTAGATAGAAAATTAGAAAATAAAGGGTCTGATTCCACCCCATTGAAATCCATGGTGAAACTCCCATTGCTTCAATGGTAGCAAGATAGAGCCCTAAGTTAGAAATGCTATTGCAACCAGGAGGTTGGTTTCAGCAATGACCTAAAAAGAAAAGGTCATAACTATACTAACTACATGTTACTAATTTTACTCTTTCCTTTACTGATCATTTTTAGAAACAGCCTCATGGTTGAAAGACTATTGCTAACTTTATTTTGTATTTTTAACATGAATTAAAGCAGTGGTTCAGGGTCGGGATCCTGTTTTAATGGGGTCATCAGGGCTGGCTCAGATTTGCTGGGGCCTGGACAGCAGGGCTGAAGTTACACCTTGCCAACCTGAGACTGAAGCCCTTGGCCTTCTGCTTTGCCCCCCACCCAGGGCAGCGGAGCTCAGGCGGATATAGGCTTCGGTCCCCACTCCTGAGGTTGTGTAGTAATTTTTGTTGTCAGGAGTGGGTCGTGGGGCAATGAAATTTGAGAACCCCTGAATTAAAGGGAATCTCTCCCCCCTAAATCCATTTTAATAATTTTCAGCACTTACCATGAGGAAGGATCTCAGTAAAATAAATAATAAGGTAACAACTATCAAATGGTTGAGAACTATTCTGCAGCCTGCTTGTTTTTATTGGACATGGGTTATTCAGGTCACACAAGCTCCAGAGAATCTTTACATGCCATGTAATAATGAGCAAGCAAATTTGAAAAATAATTGAACATGACATAAAGCTTATTCTGGGCAGATAGAATTTATGGACAGAGCCAGGAAGCCTGTCCCTGTTACCCAAAGTATAGTTGTATCCTGTGATATCCACATTTAGAGTAAGAGAATCGATGGTGGCTCGTGCCCAAAACTAGTGGTGGGGCTGTAGACAGCAGGCTGGATCAAAGGCCTTATGGCACCTATGTCATACTCCACCTGTGTGGCTGAAATAATCCCAACAGAAGCCTGTATTCCCTGCTCGGTGCCATCTCCCTCTGCTACCTGCAGTCTATATGCTGAAGGATCAGAAGTCCCACAGTGACAGCCAGATGTACTATAATCACCAGAGGAGCCTGCAAATGTTAGCAGGAGGTAATGCACCCTACAATATATCAACCACAAAATACAACAGTGGTAATTATTTGATGGGACTTGGGGTCCTTTAGCCTCCTCTAGGGTTAATGAATGAGAAAGGGTAAGAGTGTTGAAAGTACAAAATATAGACTCCTCAAGATGTGCAGGACATACAATAAGTTTAAAACCACAACAATAAGGCCCTAAAAATTAACATGGTCTACTTTAGGAAACAAGCTAGAACAATAAGCAATATCTATAAATGTTACCTTTTGACATTTTCACTTCCCAGTTCATCTGAAATAAAATAAGTTAAAAAGTTTAATGTATAGTTAACTTGTCTTTAACTAACTATCCATTTTCTCTTAATGTGATATCCCAAATAGCTGGGAAAATTCTGCAGTAGGTTTATTTTAAACACGGAACAGTTTTCATATATAACTGGTTATCCTTTAGATTAAAACTAAAATGCTTTATACGTTTTCTTCCATTAACCACGTAGTCTGTAGTTTACATAGGTGCTGATTGCTTTTAATCAGTCGTTTTCTCTAATGTACTAAAAGAAGCTGACCACCAGCCACTCTTGCTGGTTATTAATATACATGAAATGATGGTGGGGGGGAGCACCAGCTACAGGGGAGGACACGTGATCTCCCCATGTGACTCCCACCAGCCCAGGGCCCCCATGCTCTCCCCGTCCCCTCCCCACTGCACGTTACTGGGAGGGCGGGGGGGGACTCTATCCTCCTGCTGCGCCAGCTCCCCCCTGGCATGTTTGGCTGCTCTCTCTAGCAGCCAGGCCCTGGAGCCACTCCCAGATGTTGCCCAGCAGCTGTCTGGGAGAGAGCTTGGCTGTGGCGGCAGCGGGCTGCTTCCCGCCTGGGCTTGGCTTCCAGGACAGCAGCTGACTGAGTCGGAGCCCCCAACCGACCTCCCCCGCATGCTCTGTGCACAGCAGTAGCTAGCTATGAGAGAGCCTGGCTGGGGAGGGGGCAACGGCAGTCCACTGTTTGCCCAGGCTCGACTTCTGGGGACAGGAGCCGACTGTGAGCATACCAGAGGGGTGGGAAGGTTCCGGCTTGCTGGGCCACTGTCCCCAGAAGCTGCGCCTGGGTGGGGGCAGCCAGTTGCTGCCGCAGCCAGGCACTCTCCCAGTCAGCCACTGCACTGCACTGGCCCCACCTCTCCCCACCCAAGCCGGCTGCTGGAGGGACACTTGACCCATGCCCCTCCCATGAGTCACCTTGCCCTGTTTGGCTTGAACAGAAATCAGTAACTGAGGTAAACCTAAGATACCGATCAGTGCAGTGGGAGTTAACATTCAGAATGTGAACAGGAGACTGCAAACACAGAGTTCCTTGAACCTAACAGATTCCAGGAAGGAAAGTGACATCCTGAAAAAGTAACAACTGGTATAAAAATTGGTGTATTGCAAGCTTTGAGACAGATCATGTGTAGTGTACCTATTTATGAATGAAGATCATAGGAGCTGGTTTCCACATTGGAGGAAAAGGTAAAGAAGCTTGAATGGTAGCTGAAATCTCAGAGTGCTAAATTACAGAGACCAAAGGGAACAATCGTCAGGGAAGCTGGATGAGACGCCACACGAGAGATGGAAAATGAAAAAGGACTGAGGGTAGGATGAGATATTAAGGAATACTAGAAACTGTAGGAAGAACAGAAGGGATATGTGCATATACAGATAGATATAAATACCAGAGAGAGAGAGAGCAAGCAAGCAAGCAGTCAGGTGGTGTGGCATAGCAGGCCATTATACAGAGAACTCATCTCTTCTGTACGGGCCTAAAATGCTTTAGGAGTCCCAGCATGTAATAAAAAGAATGAAGGGCTGGGTGTAATATCCACATTGTACAATTATTTTATGGTTCAAATCAGCTCATTTTAAATTCAGCCCAGCCAGAAGACACCAAAGCCTCCAACCCACACCAGCGCATCCACCTTTTCTCTCTGTTTGCCAATGAGTCATGTCAGGAGCATTGGATAGGCTGAGTAGAATGTCTACAAGGCTAAGACACCCAATGGACTGCTTCCAAGCAAAAGGAAAAAGTGAGCAGGAACCCAGAATTGTGCATTAGCAATCTTTAAGATCAAATTTCCAGTGGGCTCTGAAAATGTACCCATATAGTTACATGAACATCCCCAACACATATGAACAACCAGGCAGAAGCTTCATTACCCATTTTGTGTGTATCAGTGATGTACCTAATACTAATGCAGGGGCATTTTCAGAGGCACACTGAAAGTTTGGCCCTAAGTATCTATTTATGGTTTAATATTTGTAGGCTGACATACTTTTAACAGCACAAAATATTCCAAAATATATCAGTACACCTCCTTCAAAAGTTCCTACATCACTCTATATCTTTAAGACCCTTCCTCTGTTCAGTTCCTATTGTTTCACACAGCGGAGTTATTGAGGTAGGGTGTATGTACCTTCCTGAAATTGCATCATCTTATTGCAGAATACAGTTACTCTGATCACATTATTCTTAAGCAGTTTACTTTGATCTGAACAAGTGGTTTCATAACAGCAATCGCACTACAGGGTCTCTGTGAAAGCTTCCCTTGAAGTGCTAAGATAAATTCCCTCTTATGAAGATTTTGCTTTTATTTTCAGTTAGTTTCTCCCTGTCAGTAATGAAAGAAGTAAATTGTTCATTAGAGAATTACCCTCAACAGTGAATTAGTAAGCATAAGAACAGAACAAGAAAAAAACATGCATGGTCAAATAGTTATCTCTTTGCCCTGAAATGTTACCAGAGGGCTGAGATGGCAGAGGATCTTATTATAGCCCATAGCTGTCATAGATGTGAGAGATAAGCAGAGGGTGCTAAGAAGCAGAACTAGACCAATTTACATGGGGTACACTGTACATAGTGTGCTAAGAGTTAGTGAGGAAAACAGAACTCTAGAGTTTCATAATACATTCCATTTCTGCATATGAAAATTCAAGTATCGCTAAATAGAGAAATACATCATAAACATTGCATTCCATTTCCTGAAATCCTTTCCTGTTCATGTTCAATATTTTCTACCAAGATCCTTCTAAAACTTGAGAAGTCCTAAAATTTACCTTGCTTAGACTTTTTCCTTTTATGACGTATCACAAAGAAAATGATCAGCAGAATTAGTAGGACTAGTATCACCACAGGAATGCCAAACATTAAGGCAGGCTGTACATCTGCCATTTCTGGGGTGTTGTCATTATTCATATCATTTAACCCAGTACTTGCATTATTTCCTGTTTCAACATTTATCTCAATCTCTGTTGGTTTGATGGCAGGTTTCAGATCATGGTCACCTGCAGTTGTAAAATATTCTGCAGATGTCTCTGGTCTAGGTGTTACTTTGATATTCAATGCTGGTGAACCATCTCCTGAAGCTTCTTCATTTGCAGTGCCTGCCAAATATAGGTAAACATCTTAAGTTTTCACTTTTTAATTGGATAATCAAAATAAATAGTGAGTCAAAGCATATGGTTTTAAAATTTCTTCTTCATTTCTCCTGTACCCATCCTGGTTTGTTTGTTTTTTTTAAACCACACTTGAATGTCTGCAGACTGACTGACCACAGTGATGGGCGCTTCATACATAACCACATTACCCTTGCCAATTTGTCAAGAAAACGTATAATACGGACAAAATTCTGCTAGCTTGCTCTTCTTATAAACAGTAACATGTGTAACCCCATTCCCAGACAACCACATCCACCCGCTTGCTCTTGCGCAATATAAATTCTCTCACACACCGCACAACCCCACCACACCGGCAGCCATTCCTCTTTTCTCCTGATTGAGTCCTAGACTCATCCTCCACCCACTCAATCAGCTTGGCTCACCCCGTTATCTCTGACTCATCAAATCTCTCCTCTGCCCTCCATAAAATTCACCATTTTCTCTGTTTCTCCATTGTTTTCTCCCCAGAGTCTCTCAATTGGCTTGGGGCAGGGAGAGGGAGGAGAAGGGGGCCGGAATAGGTCTGGCCCAGGAGAAGGCAAAGCCCATAGAAACTGCTGACTTTCACTCATCCTCCCCGTGGACTCTGCACTGGAAGAGCCAAGAACATGGAGAATTTAGTAGACACAACTGCAGTTCCTCCATCTCCACCTACAATGAGGCAGTGAGTAGAGCTCCTCCTTCAGCCAGGCAGTATAGCACAAGTAGCAGCTAACGAGTTGGCTACCCTCATTTCAAATGTAATTGGGGTGGAGTTTTTTGTTTGTTTGTTCAAGTCAATGGGGCTACAGTTGATAACATCGATCACTGTGATATGGGAAAACTTTCTGCCTGCGTTGAGTGAGCAGGATTATTCAAGGCTGCCTCAGATAGATTTTATTAACCGTTGTGGTGTTTAACACTCGAACAACTACAACAAGTTGTGGGCCCTATTGTGAGGCAAAACCTCCTGTTGATGTCAATGGAAGCTTTTGCCTGAGTGAAGGGTGCAGGAATGAGTCCTTTGTACATTTCCATGTATCAAGTCTTAAATAACTCTCAGCCTAAAATGAGCTGAAGTTGTGACTGCTCAGTGTTGTCTGCTATTTTAGATAGTGCCCTGTGTTCTGTGGCTTTCATTGTACTGAATATATGAGGGTAAGACTGTCTGGCTGTTTTAATAACATATTGGATCTGATTCTGTGATGTGCTAAACATCTTCCTACAAGGTGCTGATCCTCCTCAGCTTCCATTTAAGTAAATGAGAGCTAAAGATTCTCAGCCCCATGCTGGAGGCACTCAGGACCTTCACTGGACTGGGACCAATAGTATTTTACACGTGAATTGCTTCGTAAGCACATAAATCCTCATCCATCCTGTGAGAGGAGCAATTATATCAATTATACAAACGAGGAAATAAAGGGAGACAAGTGAAGTGGGTTGCCCAGGGGACACATAGTGAGTCAGTGAGAAAACCGGAATTAGAACTCGAGATCCCTATCTCATGCTTAATCCACCCGACCACATTGCTTCTCCTTACTGCTAGATCTTTGGAAGGAGATAAGTGTCTCTTGAGGCTGTATCCTAGGGAACAAGATTTCAAATTATTAAAATAATCTGAGTTTATTGCATTAAGTTATTGTAAAAAGAAGAACAGGAGTACTTGTGGCACCTTAGAGACTAACAAATTTATTAGAGCATAAGCTTTCGTGGACTACAGCCCACTTCTTCGGATGCATATAGAATGGAACATATATTGAGGAGATATATATACACACATACAGAGAGCATAAACAGGTGGGAGTTGTCTTACCAACTCTGAGAGGCCAATTAATTAAGAGAAAAAAAAAAAAACTTTTGAAGTGATAATCAAGCTAGCCCAGTACAGACAGTTTGATAATAAGTGTGAGAATACTTACAAGGGGAGATAGAGTCAATGTTTGTAATGACGAGCCATTACAAACATTGACTCTATCTCCCCTTGTAAGTATTCTCACACTTATTATCAAACTGTCTGTACTGGGCTAGCTTGATTATCACTTCAAAAGTTTTTTTTTCTCTTAATTAATTGGCCTCTCAGAGTTGGTAAGACAACTCCCACCTGTTTATGCTCTCTGTATGTGTGTATATATATCTCCTCAATATATGTTCCATTCTATATGCATCCGAAGAAGTGGGCTGTAGTCCACGAAAGCTTATGCTCTAATAAATTTGTTAGTCTCTAAGGTGCCACAAGTACTCCTGTTCTTCTTTTTGCGGATACAGACTAACACGGCTGTTACTCTGAAACCTAAGTTATTGTAGTGATGATTTATCTATCTAGGTATTTATGCCATACTCATCATCTGAGTGCCTGGTCATTTTATCCTTTACTAAAAATTATAATCAAAAAATGTTTAATATTAAAAATAGATCATCAGACTACTTCATTCAAAACATAGCAACAACTTTTAACTGATCTCCTTCAAAGCATTTTACAAAACATTAATTAGTAAAACTTAACTTCTTTATTTACTATTTCCCATCTTCATTCAACAACAAAACAGAATCTCTGCCTCTTTGGTAGGTAATACCCTTCATGTGACCTCTTACATGTATCCTCTTATTTTTGCATGCATTGATAACCCATTATATTCTTGGTTCTGCTTAAACCCTATCAAGAGGATCCACTGGCACAGGAGTTACTGTACTGCACTTCTATTCCTGGCAACCTGGTTCTTCCAGATTCTTCTTCCCAGAAATTGTTTCTAGTCACCACCAGTGTTTGCAGCAATTCCATTTGACAGTTAACATCATCATCTAGTCATGATGGGCCAAAGCACCAGTATAGACATGTGTGTTGCAGACGCCTGCATGGCTAACCATAATACTGACATAACAGATAAACCAACTCAGTGTCACAGAACCATTTATCCACATTTGCTTAATTATCCCTCCTCTTGTCATTCTTCTCTTGAAATCTGTCAGCTTCCTCTGCTTAACATACTGATAGCAACAAGCCCACTGCTAAAAATAGTACAAATGGGAAAGCAGGGGGAATAGTTTCTGTTATTTCCAGAGCAAATACTTTATAAAAGCTTTTCAAACGTCTGAAGCATGATGTACACTTGAAAGCAAGAACAAATAGTAACATCTCATTAACCACAATCCTAAACTTTCAGCTGGAATATATTTTTCATCCGATGTTCCAGAGAGACTCTTCCAATGTCTCTTCTGTTCTTTATTTGCCATGTTCAAGCTATAAAGCAGATTTCAGATCACTTGTCTCTCTATTAAATAAAATTCCCCTTTCCAGTCTCCAGCCAAAGATAATTTCAGATAACAGAGGGTGACCTTGTTAACATGTATATTTGTTCACTTCCCATAAGACAAAACAGCATCTAGCCTCACTTTCTTTTTCCTAAGTGATTTAATTTGGGAGAATTAAATACATCCTTCAGCAGTTCAGTAGCCAGTTATACAATGCTGCTTCCAGCATATTGTTGTTACCTCCTGTGTTTTAACTGCTGCATTTAGAAATTATGTTTTAACTGCCACCAGGATTTAAAGCATGACTGAGGTCTCAAGTGATAGATGATGACTGTGATGACCTCACTGGTCAACATCATACAGTCACTGCATAGTGTAGCATAGCTCCACCCAGTGGGAGGAGGAGTTACAGATCAGAGTTGAAATGCACTGGTGGCACTAAGCATGGGAGCTATCACAGAACATGCCTTCATTTTTGGGGACTCAAATGAGTGCTTTTAGTCCCTTTCTTTGGGACAGATTCTGACAGCCTGACTCTCAGCGAGTAGCACCTTAATCCACAAATAGTAATGTGACTCCTCACAGAATACGATATTACAGAGCATGAGTAAGAGTATCAGGATTGGACCCTTTATAATTGATTAAGATTCAACAGCCGCTCAAAAGTTGCTTTAAATTTCACAATAGGGCTTTTATCACAACTAGTTGTGTTAGCGAATGAATGAAGTTGTTCATTCAAATTTTGAAAAGGAGAAGCAGTATCGTTTGCAGACATGTACACTACAGCATACAGTCTTGCTTAGCATCTTCTCCTCTTTAAAGCAGCTGGTCAATCTTGCTTGACTCTTTCTCTTGACTGGCCATACAGACTAGACCACATTTCTCTACACAACAAAAGCAAGAATGATATTTTTGTTGCCACATCTGAACACAATGCTTGCTGCATTTCCTGCTCTGAGTGGTTTGCCTTCTTGATGAAGTAGGCAGGTAAACAAGATTTCTCTTTTTAATTTGAAGGGGAGGACAAAACAAAAACCATGCAATCAGCTTCCTCTTTCTAAAGAATATAAATACATCCTATTATAAAATTGCCAGAGCAGACCTAGATTGTTCTGATAAAACAAGTCCCTGGAGGGGAATGTTTTAAAATTACATCTTTGTACCTAAGCACAAAATAAAAGGAAAAAAAAAAGATTTCAATTGATGGAATAATCAGGTTTTTTTTAAAAAAAGGGAATTTTGGTTTCTCCAAACTTTGCTATAAAATACAAATAGTCCATGTGAAAAAATACTCAATTTAAGGCTAAAAAAACAGAGTTAAAATACTATATATACTGAAAAAAACATTTGTGCAAACTGGAGAGCCCCATAACTGTGTTTGTTAATACACCCTATACTCATAACATTCTTTTAAAAATTTCTCCAGGTGGCATTATTTATGGAGTACAGGCAGGATTTTTGTTTTCCATTGGACTTTTTAATTAACAAACACAGTGGAAAGGGGTGGGGGGCCCTCCAGTTTGCCCAAGTGTTTCTTTCTACCTAATAACTTTTCTCTACATCATTTCAACTCTCTTCTATCTGATTTCATGTAACTGTTGATCTAGGGAGTGTTGCTCCTTGAAATGGGCAAGGCTTGCCCAGGTAACATGTTGAAACATGCCTCAGATATGATATGTAGGAATCCTTAAAACAACTGAAGACCAGCTTGATTAATAGATATGCTGTCCTAGAGGGGTAAAACAGCCACATGTTTGTGGGGGTAAATCAATAGAAAAAATCCTGTAGAAAATGGGTGCTTACAAAAAGTCTTGTCCAGATAGGTGTGAACCAGGAGGGAAATATACTTAAGTTTATTTCTAGATGATGGAACAACTTCATCCCTGGTATAGCCAGCTTAACTGACATTTCTACTGCCCGTCCTGCAAATTCAGACCAGCATCTAGGAGTCAAGCTGGGATCATTCATCATCAACAGTAATAAAGGTTCTGCAGACCAAATTATGCACTTAGTTACACCTGTTTAACCTTTCAGTTTTGCCTCAATGACATCTTGTGCAATTCCATTGCATTCACGAATTTGTGATGTGAATCTTCTTACCTTAAGGTATCACTCAAGAGGACCTCTGTGTTTAAGACCAAATGAGCTGAAGCTTTTATCATACCAGCAATCATAAGATACCTTCACGAACACTGCACAGGGGTCACTGACTAGAATTTGATATACAATTTAACTGATGTGTAAGAAGGATTCTCTTTCTCTGAGATAGCTCGCTAGTGCAGGAGTAAACAGCAGTAACAACTTGTTTGTGAATCAAATGGGAATATCTGGCTGAATACACACACAGAGTTAATCGGTTGAGTAAAAAGGTACCATTTTTACATGGCCACTTTTCAGAGACTTGCACTTTGATGCATCTTTAAAAAGAGATGATGCAGCAATGTAGCAGTTGCTGCACCAGGCCAGACAGAAGGATCCTAGCAAACCCTCATTTCTTGCTTTATCACTTTGCTAGAAAATTTAACATGCACATTTTAGGTCTCAAAATATGTTAGAGGGAGACAGCTTCATAGTGACTAAAAAGAAATCTGATTTTACTTCCATTTTTAGCAATTATACTAAGCTTCCTCATAGATTTTAAAAAAGTTTTTATGTCTACAAACACTGATGTGGGTTCAGATCCATTTTTAAATTCATTATTATTATGAGGAGGAAAAGAGGTCAAGAACAAGAATCCCCCAGTGGTCCTAGCTATGTATGTGACTTCACCTAAGAGATCTTTTCAGCAAACTATAGGGTGTCTGTAAATGCTGTTCGTACAATCTACAGCACATTTGGCTCTTGAACTGAGAAGTCCTCTTGAATTATGGCTAAAGTGATAATAGCATGGGCACACAACACAAATTCTATCACCTCTTAGCTCTTGACATCCTCTGCATGAAGCACTGTTGAATACTGTTATCTGGCTGAACAAGGTTCTTGTGGCATAGCTCAGTAAGTGAGGAAGCCTTTTCTGTAACTTCCTAAATGTTCATTCAACATAGTACAAAGAGACATGGAACACTCCAGGGAATACCAGCACAGCTTTTACAACCTTTATCTGCATTATAAAGCTGGCTGTGGTGAGGGGATTGGTTACAATACAGTTTTCCCCAGAGATAGTTACAGCTTTGTCTTCTTTTAGCTGTAATTCAACTTGTGGGATTTTGACTTTGTAAGACTCTAATATAGTTTGGAAATGTTATTTATAACATAATCCTATCCACACTGCAAGACCTAATTGTGCTTTCACCATCTTTAAGGCCTACTATGTTGTAAATGGTCCCCAAACACATAGGTGAGGCCTTAGAGAGACCACCTGAGAGCTCTAGTCCTTCATTATTACTAGACCAAATTTAGAAAGAGACTTCTTGTTCTGCATAATTTCCCTGATAATTATGGACAGGGATTTTTTTCTAATAACTTGGGTTATAATCGTCCTTAGCATGGTTGTGACACAATTTTTATTCCATCTACACAGGCAAGACCAAGCCATGTTATAATTCAGTCATGGCACTTGTGTGTATAGACATTACCCTTAACCACGGTAAGGTTTGTAGTATAGACAGGGACTATTGCCCAGACTTACAGCATGGCTATAATCGTTTTTTTTTTTTAATCCATTTTCACCATGGTCATTAAAACCATAATTAAAGTGGGGTAGCAATAACAGAGTGACTATCCTTTCTCCCCATTTTGTGCAGAACTGTCACTTGATACAGCAATTTGAGGGCAGCTAATAATACCACTGTATATTAAAGGATTTCAACAGTGGTTTGTTTCACACCCAAAGGCACATAAGTAAAACAATTTGTAAGTTTTCTTTAAAACAGCTACCAACATTGTTCAGTTACTGCCTCTATTTCTTGTGCAAAATACAAATGAAACAATTGTACACGTAATAGTTTAATGATTTTTTTGTTCAAAGTTTAACTACTCAAGCCTGCAATACATAATATTTTTAAACAGTATGAACCATCCCTAGATTATTATTTTGCTTAACAAAAGTTGTTCGTTATGGCTGTTTGAAATATTCAACTGAAAACTTTGAATGTACTGTAATCAGAGTACATTTTTTTGGTCCATTAAATGCCATTATGAAGGACATAACTTTTACAGGCAAAATACACCAAATGATGGAAATCATAACAGAAAATAATGATGGATGTTAACCAAACCCCTGTATCTAAAAACACCTGAGATTTAAGGATGTTTGGATCCAAATGTTGCCAGTGAAGCTGATCTCTATTAAACACACACACACACACACACACACACACACACACACACACACACACACACACACACACACACACACACACACACACACACAGAGAGATGCAAGTAGCAAAGTTAAATAAAGCTAAAACAAACAGTGCAAGTTTTCATAAACCTCCTATGTGAGATCAGGTTTTCAGGGTGTTACCCTGTAACAGAGTTCTATCGCTGTAGGCATAAAACATGTCTGCATAGTTCTACTTCAGAATGTGAAAGACACTTTATTACTTACCATATCTGGGAGATCCTGCCGTGAGAAACAGGACAAAAAACAGCATGAAGTTTTGTTTCTGTATGATACATTTTTTGTGATTAGGCATGATTCTCAATTTTAGTTTCTCCCTGTTTTACAGGAACAAGTACGTTTCCTGTTTCCTGCTCATGTGTATGTGAGTTAAATTTCTTAAGATGTGCTGTATTTGATTGCTTTTAGGAAGTGATGTAATTCAGTTTGGGCCTGTCAAACAAGCAAGGATTGCAAAAGAGGAGAAAAAAATTTGCTCTTCAAGCTCTGATTCAACTGAATCACCTATGTAATTGGCCATTCTCAAGACCTATGCCTATAGCATAGTGACTGTTCTTTTATATTCAATGTCATGGTGATGAACATGGTATAAACACCTAGATAGTTAGGCCCCTAGCACAAAATAAGATGATTCTGTATCTGTATGGAGGACTCCACATTTCTCACTGTTGGTGTGCTACATAGAGGAATGTAGGGTCAGATTTTCAGAAAAGTCCATGGACTTCTGCCCCCAAACTCTGATGCACAAGCACAGGTAGTGGGACATGCAGAAGTACCCTATACACTTTTGAAAAACCAGATTCTAAATGCTTTAAACCATTGCTAAAAGAGCAGGATGAGTGGTTACCCATGGCAGCAGTTAGCTAAGCATTTTAGTCCATTTTTAACCAGGAAAGGGGGAAGACTAAACTCACCATGCAGATTCAGCTTACCTGGAAAGTGCTTGAATACTATGGCACTGATGGCTCAAGACAACCTTAAGAAAGACAGGCAGACATTTGACAGTTTACCTTGGACAGCAAAATCCCTGAAGGCAGTCCAGGTCAAGAATGTCGGAGAACAATGCTTCAAAATGTAAGGTAATTTCTCCTGCCTGGATTTGGTTTGAACATCAGCAAAGATGGCTAATTGTGAGAATGCCTATAACTAAATATGGTGAAGGTGGAGGTGCAAGTGATTCCTGAGCAACAGTGCCACTCTTTCCCTACCAGAACAGCCATACAAGAAATATATTTGGAAGCAGAAACCGAATAGGACACACATTTTACAGGACGCTTCTGAAGCAAGGAAGGTAGTAACTGAGTAGCAGTTTCTTCAGCTCCCTCTACTTCCCCAACAATAGGAGGCTCTCACTACCTTCCTCTCACAATCATGAGGGATCTGCTATCCACCTCCCCTTCCTATGTGAGGCTCCACTGTCCCTTCTCTATTCCCCAAGCAAATGTAACTTTGGCTGCTAGAGCTCACACCATCTGCCCCTTTAGAATGATGTGTCCACCGCATCATTTCTGCTAGTTACAGTTCCTTTGTGGTTTTTTGTCACTTGCCTCACTATAGACAATACACAAAGGGTGACAACACTATTTCACTTATTGCATGTCTCTAAAACTGGTTATAATGAGTGGAGGGATATGTTTATTTGGGAAAAAGATGCATCCTCTCTTTTATAATTCCAGTGATGGGCCTAATCTGAGCTCAAGCCACAAAGTTTGTATTTTGATCACAAATCTCCCCAGATTAGATAGTGTTTGGATCCACAATTTTGTTTTTCCTTATTGTAGGGATAAGAGATAATCCTAGATTTAAAAACCATCCTTCCCTGAGTCTAGGATTGTCTGGATCCAGGATTTGTATTCTGGACCAACTTGAATGTAAATCACATTAAATTACTTGCATAGCATTCTTCAGCAGTAAACCAGGTGAGCAGGAGGGAGAAAGGTGCGCACCCAGCCGTCAGCGTAGCAACATCACTGTACTGCAAAGTTAATCTGAGTCAAAGTTTGGTGGCTGACAAATAATTAGTAAGCACATAACAGTGAGCCATGCATTCTGATTGGGGGAAGCCTGGAAGGAGACTACTCTTTTGCTCTGCTGTTGCAGCTATTAATTTTTCTTAACACATTCCTGCTTTTATAGATCACCAGTCATGGTTTATCAGCTATTAAGTCTGAGAAATAGGTCAGTGCTTCATTTAGTGACCAGATCGTTAATGGATTTACAATGCTTATATAAATCTGTTAACTAACAATTGAGCCAGTTGTTTATTATTGGTTGTGTAGATTTGTGCACTTTACACAACAGTGAAAAATGAAAAGCAAAATTAAAAGGAAACTGTGCAACTTGAGGAATGAAGGAGGGGCTTTCAGTTACAAAAGTAATTTAAAATTAATTAAAATATTTTGAGGATCCTGTTTAAGCCTCTAACCTATGACTTCCTCAGGACTCAGGGTTGTTTAACACCATGTCATCTAACCCTGTGCTGAGAATAGCTTTCGTTGTTTCCAAATAACCAGCCATGCTAATGCTGACCTACCATAGACAGATCTTGCGAGGTGTTATTTGTTAATGTTTGCATAGGGCTTTGGCATTTTCCAATGAAAGGAGATATAGAAGTGCAAATTAATAACAGTATTTAATTTATAGTTATATAATAATTACTAGAGATGACCATAATAATTTTGGTTGGGTCATATCCTGCTCCGCGCTGCACAGATGTGCTAGGTATGGAAGAAAGCAGCATGGCATAAGTCTGTTCCTATTTACATAGTGTATCATTGTTCCAAGAGGCATGGCCAGGCCTACAACTAGCTAATGTGCTGCTTTTTTTCCTCCGTGTCATCCTTGCGCCGAGGCCATGCTAATCTTCTCTGTATCGTTCCAATGTTAGTATGTGTGCTGCCGATGCTGAGGACATCAGTGGCTGCTAGCAGTATGACAATGCTCCTTCTCCTAGTTATACCTGGAAATGCTTCACCCCCAACCCATTGTATCTTGTGCTAACCAATTTCAGGCCAGATATGCAGCTGGCACCACTCCCCTCCCCCAGCACAGCCACAATTGTTAAAGCCAGGATTTCACCCTATATAAGAGATGAGCCTACATTTCCCAATTGCTCCGAGATTCTATAGCTGTATCCACATTGCTAAAATTGAGACCAACTGGTACATCTCTCCACTGGTGGTAGAAACAACGGAGGCTATTCTCAGCACAGGGTTAGATGACATGGTGTTAAACAACCCTGAGTCCTGTCTAAACCACAGCCTCCACTGGAAATGAATTACACACCCAATTTTTCCAAATGCAGGGAGGACCATTTGTTAGGGCAGGTATTCTGCTGTTAGATTTACAGATAATACCGTCTAAAGCCTGAAAAGCCTTAGCTCATTTGGTCTGACAAATTGAATTTTGCAGGACAATTCCCTATGTTTTCAATAATGTCTTGTCTTATCAGCTTTACATAGCTCCAGGGAAAGGGCTTCGAGCACTTGCAGTCTATTCTAAGGACTAATTACTCGAAGAATGCTTTTATTTTTGTCCAATCTAAACTTTTTAGTTTTCAGCAATTGTTTCTTGTCATAACTTCTTATATCATTGTCCTCTTTCTTCAATTATATTATTTCCTTGATGACATTTAGCTATTCTCCCCCCCCCCCCCACGCATTCTCATTCTTCACCCCCTTCCCAGCTCATTGTTTTCTACATCCCTAGACCTGTATGGGTAGCAGAACATTTCCACTTGTTATCTCTTCCTCTGTCTGCTTGGCCCTTTTGCCCCATTGTAGCCCCAAACCAGTTACTCATCTCTAACTAACACATGCACATTTGCTATTTCTGATCCTTATAATTGTCCTTAGTTCATTATTTATGAATATATTTCTGATATACAGTGCAATTTCCCTTCTTTTTCCCATTCCCAATCCTCCTTATATATACACACACTATAGCAGGGGTAGGCAACCTATGGCACGCGTGCCGAAGGCGGCACGCAAGCTGATTTTCAGTGGCACTCACACTGCCCGGGTCCTGGCCACAGGTCTGGGGGGGCTCTGCATTTTAATTTAATTTTAAATGAAGCTTCTTAAACATTTTAAAAACCTTATTTACTTTACATGCAACAATAGTTTATTATAGACTTATAGAAAGAGACCTTCTAAAAACGTTAAAATGTATTACTGGCACGCGAAACCTTAAATTAGAGTGAATAAATGAAGACTCGGCACACCACTTCTGAAAGGTTGCTGACCCCTGCACTATAGCCTCTCACTAGAATTCCAGTTATCTATTTTAAACCATTTTAGACAAATATTCAGTTAGTGACCCACTTCCCAAAACCACCACCAATTGTTATGTATCCAATTAATGGATTTGTATGGCAAATTAAAGTTCAGGAAATTTGACCTGGTGCTACACAACAGTTTGATTTCAGAAACTAGAACAATATAAAAATCAACATGGCACACATTAAATGGATTAAAAACTGGCTGACTGATGTAATTTTATGGGGGAGGGAGATCATCACAGAGTGGGTGTGTTTCTAGTGGGGTTCCACAGAGATTAGTTCTTGGCCCAACAATATTTAACATTTTTATCAGTGACTGGGAAGAGACCATCAAATCATAACAGATACAGTTTGTGGATGACACAAAGATTAGAGGGAGAGGCAAATAATGAAGAGGACAGGTTACTGATACAGAATGATCTGGATTGCTTGGGAATCTTGGGGCAAGCAAACAATATGAGTTTTAATATGGCTAAATGTGCACATACACATATAGGAACAAAGAATTCAGGCCATTCTTACCAGATGGGGGACTCTATCCTGGGAGGCATTGATTCCGAAAAAGACTTGGGGGTCATAGTGGATAATCAGTTCATCCTCATGAGAGCTGTGATTTAACCCCCTCCAAAACACTTCCAGTATGCCCCATCTACTGTACCAAAACACACTTAATCCAAACTCTTCAATCTTCCTCTTCAGCTTTGTTCTTGTCAGCTTGCATTATAATGAAGAAAATAAAACAGGTACTGGCAATCTCACAACTAACCTGTACAAAGAGTTTGAGAGCTGAAGTAGGAGCAGTCACAGATCATAATTACAACAGCAGCAGACTATATGTAGCCTCCGAAATCTTGGTATAGTCAATGGCACCAGTAGTACCTGTTTGGAAGAGAAAAAGATCTTATCACAGGTTTACAATGAGAAAAATAAAAGTTCCTTGTTTATCTTGTGTGTATGTGGTTCAGCTAAATCTGTCTGTGCATGATCAGGCAATGTCTGCCACCTGGTTTCATAGATTTTAAGGCCATAGGGGACCACTACTATGATCACCTAGTTAGAATACTGAATAATACAACTTTTTATTCAGACATTTTATTTTATCACCGAGACTACAGGATATTGTCAGAGTGACATTTCCAGAAATATAAACTAACATGTGTCAGCACTTTGCTGAACCGGGGCTCCAGTTTTTTAAATCTTGACCAAGGTCTCCAATAGAGAGAGAATACAGTGTGTATGATCCCTCCATGGGAGGCTGCATTTGAACACAACTGCTTCTGAAGCTTGGGGGTGGAGGAAGATAGTGGGGGAAATTCTATTCTTCAAGTCAAGGTGCAATAGACAGAAATCAAGTTATAGCAAATGCAACTTACATACAATTGCAATACAATGTAAAGAGCAAACTGGAACATAAGAATTACTCCTTAATAAACTGAAAACTTGAGAAAGGATATACTGAATACCAGGTTATACAGCAGAACCATCATCTGTCTTTACCATTTTTAATGCCAAACTTTGTATCCATCACAACCACTGTAGCTTAGACTGAACAAAACCTTTTATTAATATGGGGTCTGATTCTGCAACTCTTAGGGCCTGTCTTCACTTCAAAGTTAACTGAAGTCATAACTTGAGTTAAGGGTTTTTGTGTGTGGATGGGACTCATGTTAGGTGCTACACTCAAGTGTAGTGGCACTTTTAATTCAAGTTGGCTAGCCCATAAGGAGGTATAGGTTAAAGCTTAAGTTAACACAATTGATCTGTGGGTAACATGACCACTCTGTAGTGTGGACTCAGGCTAGCTCCATTTGAGTGCTGCTAAACCTCCAGTGTCTTCCTATAGTTCCCTGCATGTGCCCAAAGGACAGACAAGTTATCTCACAATTCACTGGGAAAGAATTCATAGAATAACTCACATACTGCAGTGCAAAGAACCATGGGATGTGCCCCCAGAAATCTTAGTGCCACATATGAATAACTGCAGTGCCGGTATGGACAAAGTAGCTTGAATGTTATTTCTCAGCATGGCTGCTCTCACTCCAGCTAGCTAACTTGAGAAGAGTAACTTGAATGTAGATAACTGAACTTAACTCTGCATTTAGGACATACCCTTATAATCAATATTATTTATTTATGCAATCAGACCCTTTGAAGTTCATGGAATACTAATGTAAGTAAATGCTATTGAAGATAAATAAGTGTTGCAGAATCAAGACTATAATCTAATTTCTTGTAGAAAAGCTTTAGCGCTTTGACTTCAATGAAAATTTTGCCAGAATAAGATGTACATGATTAGCTCTTTGCAGGATAAATTGAATCTATTCTGATAGTGTGAAACTGAAAAATTCTCCAGGAACTAGATTTATATTGTATTGTCTTGCATCTGAAGAAGTGAGGTTCTTACCCACGAAAGCTTATGCTCCTAATACTTCTGTTAGTCTCAAAGGTGCCACAGGACCCTCTGTTGCTTTTTATAGATTTATATTGTCTCTCAAACTAAAGTCATCAATAAAAAATAGCACAGCATGAAGCACAATGGGGCCCTGATCCGAGCCTTTGAGTGAAATTAAAATATTGATATTAAATAACCAAACTCAAAGTAGACAACAAAGCATGGCACCATTAAGAAGAATTTGCACAACTGGCCCTATACATTCCTGAGCCTTTGCTTTTTGTTGTACATCAGACAAAAGTGATTGCATAACCATGGCTGAAATATCTTGGATGCTAGAACATAAGAACAGCCTTACTGGGTCAGACCAAAGGTCCATCTAACCCAGAATTCTGTCTTCCGACAGTGGCCAATGCCAAGTGCCCCATCATCAAGTGATCCATTCCGTCGCCCATTCCTAGCTTCTAACAGTAACAGAATGAAAACACAAAATTTCAGTTGAAAAAGTCTAGATGTTTTCACTTTTGTGCCTGCTCAACAAAATGAAAAATAGTTACAAAAAAAAAAAAAAAAAAAAAAAAAAAGACTTCTGAAGCACGAAAACCCATCTGAACCTAAAAATAAAGAACCACAAATTGTATAGTTAACTAATGGAGAAATAAATATATATCCTGTTGTCAGGCAGAGAGAAGAATCAGACAGATGATACATAAAGCCCATTTAAAATGGTTAAATTAGGCTGTCTAGTTTCATTCTGAGAAACATTAAAATACAGTACAATGCAACTTGTGTTACTTTTGCAGTTAATATTAACCCATTGAGGATAAACACACAAAACATGCTTATCTCCCAAAACTGTTCACAACTAAGTAAAAAATATTAGTTGCAACAGAACTCAAGATGCAATCTAAATTTAAAGAGAGCGAAGCTTAGAAAGTTAAAATTATAAAGACTGGGTGGGGCAGTTTATATCCTCCTTCCTCTTTTTAATTAACAGCACTCTACCTTCCATTTTATTTACTCTTTTCTTCAACCTGCCCTTCCCTAGTTTGATGTCCCATTCCTTATGGAGTAGATTTTGTCTGACAAGCAGGATAAAGGTTGTTGAGGACTTTCTGATAACACAGAAAGAGAAAACTATTATGTGGCACACTCACTACACTTTACTAATCACAAGTCCTAAGGCAAATACCTACCTCACCCTTCACAATTCTATTACCATCTCCAACATCTGAGGCAACCGGACACTTAAAGTGAATGGCAAAGGTCACATAGACTTAAGTGGCACACAATCAGTTAACACCAAGCAACAGTGTATGTTGAAGTCCACATCCATGACAGAACTCTGAATCAAGCAGCTGGAAGACATGTTATTAGAGAGAGACCCTGACCACACTGTGCTTATGTTTGAAACCATTTTCACACACTAGTATAAACTAATACAATTCTAACGATATGGCTAGTGCCCACATTTATCATTATTACAAACTGTTCCAACTATTTTAAGAAACTACAGTCTACCTAGCATGGTTGTTAAAAAGAAACAACTTAACTATAACAGACAGGAAAAAAGTGACATAACTCTACTGGCAACAAATAGGTTAAAAACAGTTGTCAAAGATGTTTCTGGTATACTTTAAAGGTCTGCCAGCAGTACAAATATATAGGGCCCTACCAAATTCATGGTCCATTTTGGTCAATTTCATGATCATAGGATTTTAAAAATTGTAGATTTCATGATTTCAGCTATTTAAATCAGAAATTTCACAGTATTGTAATCGTAGGGGTCCTGACCCAAAAAGGAGTTGGTGCCAGCACTGCCTTCAGAGCTGGGCAGCTGGAGAGTGGCAGTTGCTGGCTGGGAGCCCAGCTCTGACGATAGAGCTGCTGCCAGCAGCAGCACAGAAGTAAGGATGGCATGGTATGGTATTGCCACCCTTACTTGTGCGCTGCTGCTGGTGGGGCACTGCCTTCAGAGCTGAGTGCCTGGCCAACAGCTGCCAATCTCCAGCTGCCCAGCTCTGATGGCAGCAGCGCACAAGTAAGGGTGGCAATACTGTGACCCTCCCCCACCCCGCAACTCCCTTTTGGGTCAGGACCCGCAATTTGAGAAATGCTGGTCTCCCCTGTGAAATCTGTATAGTATAGGTAAGACCCTACCAAATTCATGGCCTGAAAAATGCATCATGGACTGTGAAATCTGGCTTCCCCCTGTGAAATCTCATCTTGTGTGTGCTTTTACCCTTTACTAAGCATTTTTCATGGCCGTGAATTTGGTAGAGCCCTACAAATATTCGATGAACCTTCAGGATTAAACAAAGACTGTGAATGGCTATCCAACTACAGAAGCAGTTTCTCCTCCCTTAGTGTTCACACCTCAACTGCTAGCAGAGCACCTCACCCTCCCTGATTGAACTAACCTCTATCTCCATACTGATTTATACCTGCCTCTGGAAATTTCCATTACTTGCATCTGAAGAAGTGAGGTTCTTACCCACAAAAGCTTATGCTCCCAATACTTCTGTTAGTCTAAAAGGTGCCACAGGACCCTCTGTTGCTTTTTACAGATTCAGACTAACACGGCTACCCCTCTGATACTTGACATCATGCAAGGCACTGCATTTAGCCATACGGAATGGAAATCTATCAACCTCATGAAGAAACTTGTACAAATACAGACAGATATCATCTTCCTTTCCAAATGCAAACAGATGGACATCATACCAAATGGACTGAAGGTGAAAAATCCATTGCTATCTACATACTGCACAGACCACAGTGAGAGATTATGCCATACACTATCAAAGAAACTGAGGAACCACCTGATCAGCATCCTATACAGCAAACAGAAAAACATCAAGAAAGAGCTCTCCAACCTGGAGACATTTCATAAATAACCAACCCTCCACACAAATGGACTTTACTAAAATAAGACAGGAGATCTACATTACACACTTCACCTCTCTATAAAGAAAAAAGGACCGTAAGCTGTCTAAAATCCTACCTGCCACATGGGGCCACAACAGGGGTACCCCTAACTCACCCAGCAATATCGTCAATTTATCCAGTTACACACTCAACCCAGCAGAAGAGTTTGTCCTATCTCGGGGACTCTCTTTTTGCCCCAGCACCCCCACAAACATGATACAGTTCTGCAGTGATCTGGAAGCCTACTTTCGCCACCTCTGACTCAAAGAATACTTTCAGGATAACATTGAACAGCGCACTGATGCACAGATACCCTCCCACCAACAACACAGGAAGAAGAACTCCACATGGACTCCTCCTGAGGGTCGAAATGACAGTCTGGACCTATACATAGAATGCTTCCGCCGATGTGCACAGGCAGAAATTGTGGAAAAACAACATCGCTTGCCTCATAACCTAAGTCGTGCAGAACGCAATGCCATCCACAGCCTCAGAAACCACCCTGATATTATCATCAAAGAAGCTGATAAAGGAGGTGCTGTTGTCATCATGAACAGGTCTGACTACCAGAAGGAGGCAGCCAGACCACTCTCCAATACCAAATTCTACAGGTCACTTTCCTCAGATCCCACTGAGGAATACACTAAGAAACTGCACCATCTACTCAGAACACTCCCTACACTAACACAGGAACAAATCAACATACCCTTAAAGCCCCGACTGGGGTTATTCTATCTACTACCCAAGATCCACAAACCTGGAAATCCTGGACGCCCCATCATCGCAGGCATTGGCACTCTCACTGAAGGACTGTCTGGATATGTGGACTCCCTACTCAGACCCTACACCACCAGCACTCCCAGCTATCTCCGTGACACCACAGATTTCCTGAGAAAACTACAATGTATTGGTGATCTTCCAGAAAACACCATCCTAGCCACCATGGATGTAGAGGCTCTCTACACAAACATCCCCCACACAGATGGAATACAAGCTATCAGGAACAGTATCCTTGATGATGACACAGCACAACTTGTTGCTGAGCTCTGTGACTTTATCCTCACGCACAATTATTTCAAATTTGGTGACAATATATACCTCCAGATCAGTGGCACTGCTAGAGCACCCGCATGGCCCCACAATATGCCAACATTTTTATGGTTGACCTGGAACAACGCTTCCTCAGCTGTCGTCCACTCACGCCCCTTCTCTACCTACGCTACATTGATGACATCTTCATCATCTGGACCCATGGGAAGGAGACCCTGGAAGAATTCCACCATGATTTCAACAGCTTCCACCCCACCATCAACCTCGACCTGGACCAATCTACACGGGAGGTCCACTTCCTAGACACCACAGTACAAATAAGCGATGGCCACGTTAACATCACCCTATACCGAAAACCCACCGACCGCTATGCCTACCTTCATGCCTCCAGCTTCCATCCCGGACACACCACACGATCCATCGTCTACAGCCAAGTGTTGAGGTACAACCGCATCTGCTCCAACCCCTCAGACAGAGACCAAACACCTACAAGATCTTCACCAAGCATTCTCAAAACTATGATACCCACACAAGGAAATAAAGAAACAAATCAACAGAGCCAGACGTGTACCCAGAAACCTCCTGCTACAAGACAGGCCCAAAAAAGAAACCAACAGAACTCCACTGGCCATCACCTACAGTCCTCAGCTTAAACCTCTCCAACACATCATCAGTGATCTACAACCCATCCTGGACAATGATCCCTCGCTTTCACAAACCTTGGGAGGCAGGCCAGCCCTCGCCCTCAGACAACCCACCAACCTTAAGCATATTTTCACCAGCAATCACACACCGCACCATAACAACTCTAACTCCGGAACCAACCCATGCAACAAACCTCGATGCCAACTCTGCCCACATATCTACACCAGCAACACCATCACAGGACCTAACCAGATCAGCTACAACATCACCGGCTCATTCACCTGCATGTCCACCAATGTTATATATGCCATCATGTGCCAGCAATGCCCCTCTGCTATGTACATTGGCCAAACTGGACAGTCACTATGCAAGAGGATAAATGGACACAAGTCAGATATCAGGAATGGCAATATACAAAAACCTGTAGGAGAACACTTCAACCTCCCTGGCCACACAATAGCAGATGTAAAGGTAGCCATCTTACAGCAAAAAAACTTCAGCACCAGACTCCAAAGAGAAACTGCTGAGCTCCAGTTCATTTGCAAATTTGACACCATCAGATCAGGATTAAACAAAGACTGTGAATGGCTATCCAACTACAGAAACAGTTTCTCCTCCCTTGGTGTTCACACCTCAACTGCTAGCAGAGCACCTCACCCTCCATGATTGAACTAACCTCGTTATCTCCATACTGATTTATACCGGCCTCTGGACATTTCCATTACTTGTATCTGAAGAAGTGAGGTGCTCTGCTAGCAGTTGAGGTGTGAACACCAAGGGAGGAGAAACTGCTTCTGTAGTTGGATAGTCATTCACAGTCTTTGTTTAATCCTGATCTGATGGTGTCAAATTTGCAAATGAACTGGAGCTCAGCAGTTACCCAGGAAAGCTTATGCTCCCAATACTTCTGTTAGTCTTAAAGGTGCCACAGGACCCTCTGTTGCTTTTTACAGATTCAGACTAACACGGCTACCCCTCTGATACTTGATTGGTGAACCTTGTTACATATAGAGAAAGTAGGACCTTAACTTTATTCTGAAATGGGGTAAAAACCTTGGACATCTTCAAAAGTAGTATGGGGTTGCAATTAGAAGAAACATTTGTTTGTGGGAGGGACTCAGGGAGGAGGAAGGAGCTGGGGAATATTGGAGTGTCTCAGGAAGTGAGATAAGGCTAGAAACTTACCAGAGGCCACAGCAGGTATGTCTACACAGCAATTAATAACCTGCAGCTGGCCCAAGCCAGCTGACTTTGTCTAAGGGGCTCTGGTTAGGGGATGTTTAATTGTGATGTAGGTGTTCAGGCTTGGGCTGCAACCTGAGCTCTGGGACCCTCCCACCTCACACGGTTCTAGAGCTAAGTTACAGCCTGAGCCCAAATGTCTACACCACAATTAAACAGCCTCTGAGCCCAGTCCAGGTGAGCCAGTCAGCTGGCATGGGCCAGCCCTGGGGTTTGAACTGCAGTTTAGACATACCAAGAGAGGAAGAAAGGAATGGAATCAATATTAGGAATAGGAAGAAGGTGGATCCTTATTTAATTTAATCTAAATGATATGGGTTCAGATCAGGGTATGTAATAAGATTCAAGGCTCTTATTTTTTTCTAACCAATTTGCCCATCCTGATTTTCAATCCCCAGAGTAGAAGCCTCTAGCAATGTAACAGCAACACTAGGCTACAAGTACCATCTCTGCATATCTTAGTGTTACTTGTCCTTGAATTTTAGCTTGGTGTATGCTGCATCCTTGAAGATGAATTTTCTGTTGGGATTTGGAATGTCATTAGTACCATACTAATGAATCTATGGCCTCCTAGGAGATCATAACTATCATTATGCTGCACATCATGGCCACTTGGTACTTTACCATAACAAGTGGTTTATAACTCAGATCTTCCTGCTAAAATGCACTGGGGTCCATATGATTTGAATGAAACGAGAGGCTACTTTTATTGTTAACAGTTTTGGTGCTTATGACACACAGTTAATCCATGCTAGTTCCATCCAGTAGAGGCCAATGATATACACACATTACCCCAGTCATTCTCAGGGGTTTGCCCTGAACTTTTTCTAATGCTCTGGAGAATGAAGGATTCAGAGCCCAAACAGTGGCTACTAGAAAGTAAGGTTGTCTGACTCATTCTCTTAGAAAGAGGTTAGCAGAATAAAAAATTCCACAAACCAATTCATTGCAATATTATTGTTAGCCTCACTGAATACTAACAGCTGAATCTGTGACAAGCTTCAGAACTGTGGCAGACATGTTTGCAATTATACACGAAAAGCCTTTGGCTAACGTGGAGGAATGGATCCCTCTTCATTTTCAATAAAATTGCATTGCATTGCCTGACTCCTTAAGAGGATTCTGTACTCTTGCACACCATTGATTCAGTATAACTAGGGCCCTACCAAATTCATGGCCATGAAAAACGCGTCACGCACTGTGAAATCTGACCTCTGCTGTGAAATCAGGTCTTTTGTGTACTTTCACCCCTATACTATACAGATTTCACAGTGGAGACCAGTGTTACTGTTACTCAAACTGGGGGTCCTGACCCAAAAGATGGGTCGTGGGGGGGATTGCAAGGGGGTCATGATATTGCCACCTTTACTTCTGTGCTGCCTTCAGAGTTGGGTGGCCAGAAAGTGGCAGCTGCTGACCAGCAGCAGCGCAGAAGGAAGGGTGGCAATACCATATCATGCCATCCTTACTTCTGCACTGCTGCTGCCGCTGCCCTTAACCAATGTTTTATATTGTGATGTTCCTTGATGGCCCATCTGATTTTCATAGTCCTTCTGGATGGACGGCGGGATGATCCCTGTGCCTAGGTTCACAAGTTCAGAGCAAACATTTTCAAAGTTATAAAGCAAAACTTACATATTTTCTTGTCATGTCACTATTCCAGGCTATAAGTGATATTAATGCATGCAGCACCTTACAAGCATCCCATAGAGTCCAAACACTAAATATTATTAGAAGACTAATACCTATTATGAGCAAAACTAGCATACAGGTGAACTGGTCTGGTCTCGAGCTATGGATTTGTTCGCTCTTACCTAATGCCTAAGAGAGGCATCGAGAGCTGGCATCATGCCTGTCAGCATCACATTTTGAGACGCTACAAAATCTTAAAACAGACAGAGATAAACTGTTTCCATGTTGTCTTATAGCATGAATGTTGTTCTGAAATATATTCTCTTCTGGAGGCTTATTTAGTTGGGCTAACAATCTCCCACTATTGAATTACCTTTTTTTTAAGTGGTCTCCAATATGTAAAAGGCCAACATTGGCTAAAGACAGATTTCTAAAACAATGAAGAGTTTTCATTTGAGCGTAGAGCCTTGTCATTATTTGTTCACTTTAGAAACATATCCTTCTTTATTATGTGACGGACAATAGTTACAAACAATACCTTGTTCTGAACCAGCGTGTTTTTAGTACACAAAAGCATCCCACTCATCTGCGACCTTCCAGGACTACTAGTACTGAAATCCACACAAGCTTAAGTCCATCTTTACATGAGAACACTGGGCTAAGATTTATGTGGTGCAAACAATTCCAAGCACAACTTCAGGTGGTGTTTTTCAGGAAAGCCTGTAGGTTCAGATAAAGCCCGAAGCGTCAGAGTCTTTCCAGTTTTTAGGTGGCAGACACTTTTACATTTGAATTTTATAACTTCACAAAGCACATTCATTCATTAATTTACAAGCAACCTAAGATTTTTATAATGCAATTTGGAAATCAAATTTCAGCCATTTCTGATAATTTTTATGATACTACTACCTTGAAGGCTAATGACAAAGATTGAAATAGAATGAGTCCATCTTAAAGAGTAGTTGGGTCAGATTCCTTATCTGTAATATGTGAAAAATAATATTCACCCCTTAGCAGAGTTATACTGAGGATCCAAAGGTTAAATGCTTGTTTGTCTCTCTGAAAATCATTGTGGAAGTGCTAAATAATAGTATTAAGATCATGTCTTAATGCCTGAAGTATGTGCTTAAAGCACACCTTTAGGTGCTTTACTGAAAAGGAATGCTTTCCTAAGTCAGGGCTTTAAGTTATGAAATCAAGCATTTGAAAATTTGGAAATGCCACATTCAAAGTTATCTGTGCCATTTTAATTCAACTCCTATGTGTATTATGATACAGTCTTTAATTACATGATCACACACTACTTTTTCCAAAAGACTTCTGCCTCAGTTAACCCTGTGGAACTACTTGAATGCTTAAATTTAAATACAATTAAGTCTTTGCAGGATTGGGGCCTTACTTTGGAGACATTCCCCTTGCTTTCAAAGGGATTACACATGGGTAAGGTACTGCTCAGTTTAAGTAACAGTAGAAGAATTATAGAACCAGATTTTTAGGTGTCTAAATACCTTTAAAAATCTGACCCTTAATATCTAATTTATTTATAGTTGTAACCCTGTTTGCCTATGTAGTACAGTGCAGTACTTAATATGGAATTGGCTGTAGGCAAAGAAAAAAAAGTTGAGCTGTTTTGAATTCAGGATTGTAGATGGGAGGATCAAGTGAGAAATACCATGATCTAAAAAAGAACCAAGAAATATTTAAGCAATATTATTTTGGGACATCTAAGCTAATCTTCAGCTACTTAAGGTGTGGCTGGAAAACCATACTGCTCACATAACAGTTTGGACAGGATATTGCTTTTTTGTAGGACAGCTAAGGTTCCTGAGAGAATGTGATTTTAAAAGATGTTACTACTTGAGAAAATTAGACCTTTATAAGGTCAATGACACTAATGGTGAAAAACAGAGATAACATGTATTTAAAACAAAAACCCACATTTTCTTATATGTGCAACTGACAGCATCAAGCTCACTAGAAATGGAGTTTGAAAAATCTAATTTCGTTTCCACAGGCACCACCTATATTTTTTCTTTACTTTGTTTATTTCAGGGTAGATGTGATTTAAATCACTAGTCAGGAAGACTCGATTTAATCATGGATTTCTACATAAAAGTGCATTCTTGTTGGTTGTTATAACCTTAATACATATTCTTCACAGCTCAGATAGATGTAGGTTTCATTTTTAGAAGATACACACTATACATTTTTAAACTGATTTACTTTGAAAACTTTTCAGATTAATTTTACCACTATATCAGAAAACGAATGATTGTTTAAGTTATTTCATTTACAAAAGGTAATTGAAGCAGATATTTATGAAGTCATTGGGAGGTGAAGTATCTCCAATTCAACCGCTTAATCATTAATATTTGGAGGATTTTCTTACCATGCTGTATTAGGAGGAGAACATCACCAGACAGACATTTAAATTGTTTTATTTAACTAAAACAACAATGTTATGTATTCTGGATTTTTTTCTTCAACAGCAAACATATAATATTTTAACAAAACAAGCATATGAATTTTTGAATTTAAACATTTAAGTTTCTTAAAATCAAGTTTGTTTGTTAAAAATGTTTTTTAACTAAAATAGTTAAATGAAATATTAAAAACAAAACAAAACCCTAAATCAACTATATCAGCCAGGTCAACATGGGAAACTTAAAATATTGGCTTCTGCAGCTAACTCAGTCGTCCTCACCTTCATTTTCCTGTTTGTTCATAATCTGGAAAAGAAAAACAAACTTTCCTGCTATTTCTCAATTTGGAATGAATTAGTCCAAAGGAAGAAAATATTCTTTCTAAACCCGCAGAAGAAGCTACTGCTGTTAAAAGTGAGATTATCACAACAGTCTCTGAATCCAAGTGCTTATATGACTTCCACCAGTTCACTGGTGTGACTTTCTTTAAAACATCATCATCCACGAAAGCTTATGCTCCAATACATCTGTTAGTCTATAAGGTGCCACAGGACTCTTTATGGCTTTTTACAGATCCAGACTAACACGGCTACCCCTCTGATACATGATGTGACTGAAACACTATCATTGGCAGATAACTCTGAAACTATAGAAAATGACAGTGATCTTGAAGGGGGATAGTCTTCAGAATCCTGTATGTTGAGGATGGATTCTCAAACAAAATAAGTGAATGCAGTTATTTAATTATTATTACCATGCTGCTCATTTAGTATTATTCATTGCATTCCCTGACACTCAATACTACTTTAAAGGTGAAATTGTAAAAGGAAGATCTGCCGATTTCAGCTATTTATTTTTTTAATCACAATTGCATCTAAAATTATAGTACTATAGAGTAACAACTATATTTTTTGCTCAAACATATGAATTCAAGACTAGTTCAGAAGGAAGATAGGCAGCCCTTAAGAAAGAAGTATGAAATAGAAAAGTTTACCACCCTGAAAATCCTGCATGTTCAGACATGTTCCTTCCATTATCTTCAACGCAGTTGCCTCCTGAGAAGGAACACGTTTCATGATGTTGTTTCATTTGGGCAACCAGGCCTTGCATTTCTTTGTTGCACTGTTTGTATTTTGCATGCATGCCTGTCTTACCCACAGGTAAAGGAACTTCATTAAAATATTCCCAAACTGGGTCTCTTTTATAGCTTGCTGCCATGATAGGTTTTCCCTTCTAGTGAGAGAATGGTATGGTAGAACTCAAATCAATGAAGGCTACACTCAGAAAGACCTCAAGACTTCTGGAATATGCTGCTGAAACAGTTTCACTTTGTTTCTACTTCCTGTCCCTCCCTTCTCACATTTATCTCCAGACTTCTTCTACTTGTCCAGATTTATTCCACCCCCAACAATCTTCTATTCATTGAACTTTTTGAAACTTTGCACTTTTAGAGAGAGGTAAAGGATCGACTCTGTGTACACAAATTAGCCATGGGATAATAGGGTTGAGGTCTGTTATTTCTCACCTCTATTATTTATTTATTTAAAAAACATTTTTGTTATTAACAAGCATGTTATCTCTGGAGACAAATCCACAGTTTGAGAACTGCAAAACTAAGTATCTCTGATGGTATCTTCTAGACTGAGCATTGAGTCCCATTGGGTAGATAGAAAGAGTAACCTAAATAATCTATACAGAAGCCCCTGGAGCCCCAAAAATTGGGTCCCTAATCTATGAACTATTGGAACTCATTTACAAAACTTTTCTTAAATATTACATGAATATATTCTCATACTGTAGAATTAGAATTTATAATCCCTATTCCATGAGGAGATAGCTTTGAGCTATAATTTATCTTAATTAAAACTCTCTAGTTTTTTTCCTCAAAAAACATTTTATGAAATAAAATCCAATTTAAATAAAAAAAATCCATTAAAAAAAAATCTTTGATTTTTATCCACCCTGGTTCATTTCATTCACATGCAACAACAGATATACCCAAATCAATTTTACTATTTAGTAAGTTTCTAATCAGTTTCAATTTTATTATTTCTTTAATAGAAACATTTCTGTTTTTATTATGGGGCAATGTAAAAATATTTTGTTTTGTTACACACAAAACAGATCTTGGAACTAAACTGACTTGACAATGACCCTTTAAAATGGGTCTCCTGTAAGAACACAGTAGAGACAGTATCCTGCTCTTTCAACAGTTTCATCCACAGATATTACATTTGTTAACTGGGTAGGTAAATGTAATGCCTATATGGCAAGGCAAGAGTACAAACCTAATGTGATAGCTATCTAAAATTTGTGTTCCCTTCCCTTGGGATCAATATGACTGGATTTCCTCTTTTTTTTTTTTTTTTTTAAAAAGCACTAGAACAAGTTATCAAGGGAGGTTGTGGAATCATTGTCACTGGAAGTTTTTAAGAACAGGTTAGACAAACACCTGATGGTGACGGTCTAGTATAATTGATCCTGCCTCAGTGGGATGGACTAGATCACCTCTTGAGGTCCCTTCCAGTCCTACATTTCTCTGATTCTATAAAGCCCTAAATAAATCCATTTCAAAGATAACCAGAAGCTGTGCATCGTTTCTCACTGTATTGACGGTGTATAAAAACAACTGCACATAGATACCATGTACACAGATAGTTTATTTAAATAAACTATAGGTCAGGTCTATTTCCTCCTGTGACATCACTGTTCAGCTCTTACCAAGAACTTGACAAACTCCAATAAAATGAGGGTAGCCAAAAGCTATTTCTAATGTGTTTAAGAAAAAACTAGGCCTGTCACTCGATTAAAAAATTTAAGCGCAGTTAATCACACTGTTAAATAATAAAAGAATACCATTTATTTAAATATTTTGGATGTTTTCTATATTTTCAAATATATTGATTTCAATTACAACACGGAATACAAAGTGTACAGTGCTCACTTTATATTTATTTTTGATTACAAGTATTTGCACTGAAAAAATAAATAATATTTTTCAATTCACCTAATATAAGTACTATAGTGCAATCTCTTTATCATGAAAGTTGAACTTACAAATGTGGAATTATGTACAAAAAACTGCATTCAAAAATAAAACAATGTAAAATTTTAGAACCTGCATGTCCACTCAGTCCTATTTCAACCAATTGCTCAGACAAACAAGTTTGGTTAAAATTTGCAGGAGATAATGCTGCCCACTTCTTGTTTACAATGTCACCTGAAAGTGAGAACAGGCGTTCGCATGGCTCTGTTGTAGCCAGCACCGCAAGATATTTACGTGCCAGATGCGCTAAAGATTTACATGTCCCTTCATGCTTCAACCACCATTCCAGAGGACATGCGTCCATGCGATGATGGGTTCTGCTTGATAACGATCCAAAGCAGTGTGAACAGACGCATGTTCATTTTCATCATCTGAATCAGATGCTACCAGCAGGTTAATTTTCTTTTTTGGTGGGTTCAGATTCTGTAGTTTACGTATCTGAGTGTTGCTCTTTTTAAGTCTCCTAAAAGCATGCGCCACACCTTATCCCTCTCAGATTTTGGACTGCACTTCAGATTCTTAAACCTTGGGTTGAGTGCTGTAGCGATTTTTAGAAATCTCACATTGGTACCTTCTTTGGGTTTTGTCAAATCTGCTGTGAAAATGTTCTTAAAACGAGCATGTGCCAAATGAACAGGAGACATACAATTCTCCCCCAAGAAGTTCAGTCACAAATGTAATTAACAGATTTTTTTTTAACGAGCATCCTCAGCATGTCCTCTGGAATGGTGGCCAAAGCATGAAGGGGCATACGAATGTTTAGCATATCCAGCACGTAAATACCTTGCAACGCCGGCTATAAAAGTGCCATGCGAACGCCTGTAAACAACAAGCGGGCAACATTATCTCCTGCAAATTTTAATTAAACTTGTTTGTCTCAGCAATTGGCTGAAGTAGAATTGAGTGGACTTGTAGGCTCTAAAGTTTTATATTGTTTTATTTTTGAATGCAATTATTTTTGGTACACAATTCTACATTTGTAAGTTCAACTTTCATGATAAAGAGATTGCACTATAGTACTTGTATTAAGTGAACTGAAAAATATTTCATTTTTTTTACAGTGCAAATACTTGTAATCAAAAATAAATATAAAGTGAGCACTGTACACTTTGTATTCTGTGTTGTAATTGAAATCAATATATTTGAAAATATAGAAAACATCCAAAAATATTCAATAAATTTCAATTGCTATTCTATTGTTTAACAGTACAATTTATCATGATTAATTTTTTTGAGTTAATCACGCAAGTCAACTGCCATTGACAGCCCTAGAAAAAACCAAATCAACAATGCCACAACCCTTCTGGGCTAAATTCATATATAATTAGGAGCAAAATAGGTATTTTCTGGTTGTGAATTAGAACAGCAGAGTCAAAGGGACCATTTGTGGGGATGGGGAAGCCTGGTGCCCAAGGCTTTATCTACATTAGGTAAATCAATTAGCAGAATATCAATAGATTTAACACAAATGAGCAAACACTGATTATGTTACTATGTTCCCCAACGCTGACAATGTGCAAGAGTCTTGGGTGCAATTTCTAATTTTGGGGGGTTTTGAAGCCTGAGTAGGGAGTATTGCAGATACAGCATATTCAATCCCAGCATAGGGAATGTCTTCCTTCCAGGGCCGGTGCTACCATTAAGGCAAACTAGGCGGTTGCCTAGGACACCAAGATTTGGGGGTGCCAAAAAGCGGTGCCCCCAATTTTTTTTTAATTGCGTTCCTGGGCTGGGCTGCTGCGCGGTCGCTGCTCCACTTCTCCCACCTCCCAGGCTTGCGGCGCCAAACAGCTGATTGGCGCCGCAAGCCTTGGAGGGGAGGAGAATTAGAGCGGGGGCAGCGTGCTTGGGGAGGAGGCGGAGCAGAGGTCAGCTGGGGTGGGGAGCTGCCGCACGGCTCCTTGGGGGGCCCCTCAGGGCAGGAAGGGGAGCTGCCGCAGGGTTGGGGGGGGGGGGTCGCAAGGTGGAAGTTTCGCCTAGGGTGCAAAACTTCCTTACACCAGCCCTACTTCCTTCACTCATTCCTTAAAGCCTATCTATAAAATTTCCCAATATATAGTAATCCCCACTGTACTACTACTGGTTCTGCTGAATTTTAAACATGGTTTAGGTTTAATTAATATGGTGGATCAGTGGTTGCACCAAAGGTGTTTTTTTCTCTTCACAGGTAGAATAGGACCCTAGGTGGGTGGTGGGGAAGAGAAAGAGTGCCTCGCTCGATTCAATAGTGAGCACGCCAGCAACCTGGGAAGAGGCATTTGCAGACTCTGGATGAATCTCCATGGAGTTCTCAGGCAGGAGTGTTGGCTCTAACATAGGACAAGAAGTTTTAATTGTAAAGGTTCTGTGTGAGAGAGAATGGTGAGGCTCTGACAAAACTTATACAAAAAAGTTCTAGGAAAATTGGCAAAAAAAAGTTTCTCACTTTGTGTGATAAATCACCATGGTCTTCCATGTCATTTTCAAGTGTCCTTAGTACTGTCGGGTTTGTGCTTCCCCAATCAGTGTATTATTATTGGAGTGGGCTATATATCACATTTCAGTGTAACAAAACCACAAGGAATCTCATAAATGTGTATTCAGTTATATATTTTAGTGGTTGTTACAATTTCAGCTAATTTACAGTTGAGACCATTACTAATCACAGCTACAAATTTAGTGAGGTTTTGGTGTAAAATATAGGTTACTTGAACCATCTCCTTTTTCAGTGCCCCAGAAACAGGGAAACTGTATCCACATCTCTTAAATCTATACTTGCATATAACTGATGTTTTCTATTGTTACAAAAGGACTAACAATTTATAGTATTTTTCAACTAAAAACATATTGAACAAAATTTTGCACCTTTAAAAATGTGGTTCTCAAGACTTATATAAATACTAATATGTAATAAAAATCAGTACTACTGATCTATTACTTCCAGCTTACCTAGCTGTCAGAATATTACATCTCTCTGGTACATGGGAACATATGGTTACATTTCTCAAACAAGCTGCTGCCCTCTCTTTTGTTGATCCCTGGATGCATAGGAAATTTTTCCAAGTAATTTTCCGTAAGCATTAAGAGTCTAGATATTGACAGCCTCCTGTCAGGTGAGGAGCATCCTCAAGTCCCAGCAACTTCAAAGGGAGTTGTGCATGCTTAGAACCTCTCAGAACCTTGCAGAATTATGCCACAAGAATAAAATCCCCCAGTGGGTTATTTTTCCTAAAATTTTCTAAGGCAGATGTTGTCTTACAAAGTAAATTTAACTTGAAACACACACTTTAAACAGTGACCTTTATGCTGGAGAAGGCTTTCAAGTATATCAAACATACCTTTACATTTTTTATTTTTCTGGCCCTGTTTGCAAGTTATTGAAATTATGTTCTTAAGATGGCTCCTTTTTCCTTCTTACCTGATCTACCAGTGAGAATATGATACGGACTCTGACAGACCTGATTTGAATAAAAAAAAAATAAAAATAAAAAGTGCAATCTCACTGTACAAAATTATTAACTCACTGAAGGCTAAAGCAAGAGGATGACTATGGAGGAATAAATGTACAAATATATAAAATAATAGCCTAACAAATAGAATGACGTCAAGCAAACTGCCTTTTATATAAATGTTCATAATTTCAAACATTTTTCAGTTTGAAGCCACAATTCCTTTCATCCTCTCCCCTTTTTAAAATGAATAATCTTTGTGTGCTTGGCAGATTTACATTAAGCAATTAAAAAAATATCCATAAATGAGTGTGTATGTGGATTAAAGTTAAAAATATATTTACATATTCAAATTCCTTTCCCACCATTACCACTCAAGACTTGAAGAATATTTTCCCTCTGAAACAGTTGATCATATTACAACCACTTGAAACAACAACAGCTGAACCTGTTTTAAGTTTCAACACAGAATCTCAAATTATTTGAAAGTTCTGCTACTAGTCTGCTGCTAGACAGTGCATTCTCACTTTTGTGCTGGCTAGTGTTCTGAGAGCAAGAGTAAAATTTTCAAAAACACCTGACTTAAAAGTTTTGAGTCTTGTTTTCAAAAGTGACTTAGGAAATTGGACTTAAAATACCTACTGTATTTTCTGGCGTATAAGACTACTTTTTAACCCAGGAAAATCTTCTCAAAAGTCGGGGGTCGTCTTATACGCCGGATGTCGTCTTATAGGGCGGGTGCTGAAACTTCCGAGCCAGACTGGAAAATCTGCGGTCGCCGCATATGGTGGTGGGAGCTCAAAAACGGCCGCGGCCGCATCCCCGCCCGATGACGAGGTGAGGGGGCGCCTCACCGGGAAGGTGTAAGTGAAGGGCGGAGCAAGCTGCAGGCGTCCGGGACGCCCGGGGTATGGAAAAAAGAGCTAGAGCGGCGCTGTGCCCAGAAAAACACGCCTCTTTCACCTGTCTGGCCCGCCCTTGTATCCTATTACCGTACCTCCTTCTCTGCCTCTCAGATCTCACTCCTGAGGACTGCAGTGAAGCGGCGCAGGCGCGCATGTGCGAGATCTGAGAGGCAGAGAAGGAGGTAATAGGATACAAGGGCGGGCCAGACGGGTGAAAGAGGCGTGTTTGCGCTACCGCTCTGATAGTCTTGGAGACAGGGAGGGCTGGGCAGGCAGGGAGAGCTGACCAATCCAAGCAGGCTTTGTATACAACAACCAGCCAATCGCTTGCCGTGATTGGCTGGTTGTTGTATACTGGGTACCACATACAGTACAGCACCAGTATCTGTACCTGTTCATACAGTATAGCACCAGTACATACAGTACAGTATACAAATGTCCAACAGTCAAAACCCCATCATGGCTCCACCAGCAAGAAGAAAGAAATATGAAGCCAGTTTCAAACTTAAAGTTGTAAACTTTGCCATGGAACATAATAACTGCGCTGCTGAAAGACAATATGGAGTAACAGAAAAGATGGTTCGGGACTGGAAAGCAAATGAAAAAGCATTAAAGAGTATGCCAAGGGGTAAGTGTGCATTAAGAAGAGGCACTCCACATTGGCCAGAACTCGAAAAACATGTAGCAGACATGGTGAATGAGCATCGCCAAAACGGTTATGTAGTGACACGAAATAAAATACATTTGTTTGCACTTCAGTGGGCCAAATCTAACCCAGATCACAGCAACAGATTTAAGGCCACTGTATCCTGGTGTACTAGATTCATGGGAAGGCATAATATGGTACTGAGGCAAAAGATGAAAATTGCCCCAAAATTACCTGCAGATCTTGATAGCAAAGTAAATAGTTTCCATCGATACGTAATACAACAGCGCACTAAACATGGCTATGCGTTAAGTAGTATTGGAAATATGGATGAAACTCCAATGAATTTTGATATGGTTGGAAATAAAACTGTCCATCAAAAAGGTGAAAAAACAATTTTAATTAAAACAACAGGACATGAGAAGTCCAGTTTTACAGTGGTACTAGGATGCACAGCTGATGGCGCCAAACTGAGACCAATGATTATTTTTAAAAGAAAAACAATGCCGAAATTCAAGTTCCCTGTTGGTTGTTTTGTACATGTGAATGAAAAAGGCTGGATGGATGAAGAAGGGGTAAAGCTATGGCTTGATAATGTATGGAGCAGGCGACCAGGTGGACTTATTCAAAAATGTAGTCTACTGGTGTGGGATATGTTCAGGGCTCATTTAACTCCCAGCACCAAGCAAATACTTGCAAGACTAAACACAGATGCGGCAGTTATTCCTGCAGGATTGACATCGTTGGTACAGCCACTGGATGTGTGCCTAAACAAGCCATTTAAAGATCGCATTCAAGAACAGTGGAATGAATGGATGGTTAGCGGCGAAAAGTCATTCACAAAAGGAGGAAACATCCGTGCTCCACAGTTGGATGTTTTGTGCAAGTTTGTCATAAAAGCCTGGAATGATATTGATGCGGAAACAGTAATCAAGTCTTTCAAGAAGTGTGGCATATCAAATTCATTAGATGGTATGGGGGACGACTACTTGTGGCAAGATGAAGAGGAAGCCGAAGCTGAGACCACACCATCTGATACGGAATTCTATCCATACGATGACTGCCTTACAAATGTATCACAAGATGTCATTGATGTACTTATGATATCAGATGACGAACAGGAGGATTTTGAAGGCTTTTAAAGGGAAACTGTCACGCCAGCAAAACCTGTAAAAATACCGTAGCTTGCAGTTATGATGGGCGTTGCTAACTCGCCAGGGACTTGCCCGGCACTTGCTCTCTCTCTCTTGTTTGTTATCTTCCTCCTATCATCATCAGTTCCAGTTTGGTTGACCGCTTAGAAAACAAACAGCATGGCAGCTCCCATGGGTTTATTGTCTTATCCTTCCTTTCAGCTTTAGAGTGAATTAGGAAAAGTTTAATCCACTTGCACTGTTTTATGTTTACATGTTTGATGACAAACAGCCTTATGTTTATAAGTGACAGTTTTCCTGCTAAGTACCTGCATGTCATAAGCATTTGAATTAAAATTACCATATTGAAATCAAATCTGATGTTTTTTTAATTTTTTTTGGTGTGCGTTGGAAGAGGGGTAGTCTTATACGGCGAGTATATCCCAAACTCTATATTTTAACTGGAAAAGTTGGGGGTCGTCTTATACGCCCAGTCGTCTTATACGCCGGAAAATACGGTAATTGACTTACGAGCCTAAGTCCCATTTTCAAAAGTGGCTTTCTAAGTCACTTTTGAAAACAAGACAAACTTTTAAGTCAGTCAGGTGCTTTTGAAAATTTTACTCAAGTTTAATGTGGTTAACTGCAAAAATAGTTCAATGCAAGAGTTCTATAGCTGGCCTCAACATGAAAAAAAAAGAGGTTTGAAAATACTGAGTTCTCAAGTGTATAATATCAAAAATACGGAATCTTGAGAGGTTTTTTTTTTTAAATGAAAGATCTACAATTCACTTTCAATGTCTAAAGTCAAAGTAATAACTTATTTCTTGCTCCTGCCTAGTTTTGTTACATGAATAAACTCAGACTTTTCAAGCCCCTGAATTTCTGGTATTTCCCATGGTCACACATTGCCCCTGCACAAAATAGAAAAAAAAAAAAAAAAAAAAAAAAAAATCTTAATTATAATTATAAGATCTACTAGGATACTATTCTGCATAAAATTATTTCAGTAAAACATTATTATAGTGCCTATTGCTGTCCATTATCTTTGCTTGTTTAGTTGGTCACAGACCTGCTTATTTCAGTTTCTTCTGATCTTCTAAATCTGTTTCCAAAGATTCCAACTATTTCACAAGACCTTGGGTTAAAAAAAAAAAAAATCTGTTGTGTTCATGCCCCCTTTACATCGCTCATTTATTACATCAGGCAATAAAGATAATTCATCTTCACTATTTAGGGTGCAAGCCTACTCCATTTAGTTAATTCAAGTTTTGCCATTGACTTAGAAGGAAGCAAGGTCAGGTTCCTTAGCCAGGCAATTTAAACATGTGGTCCCTGCACCCATCTGCAGACCCACTGACACCCACTGTCACGGCTGTAGGGTCTGCTAGGTAGATTGGCTTGCAGGATCAGGGCCACTGGGATTTTGCTTTAATTGGAGCCACACTAAGGTAAACATATGTCAACAAAGTATTTGACAAGCTTCAAATCATAATAATATTAAAGGAAAATTAGTCACAGGTTTTATGGTATTTAACCTTTCATTTTCTGTAACTTTAAAATAGCCTTAGCTTGCATAAGAAGTAATGTTTTCTAAACATTGGGAAAGCATTTAGTGACTGACACAACCTATCCTTCCAATTTACAAACCACAAAAATCTATATTCTTCCAACAGCATTCTAAGAGGACGATGGAGTGGGATGCGTTTTCTACATAATCTATAAATCTCTGGGTCAGATGTTGACTGTATTTGTCATTCAGAAAAGGAGACCAATTTTTTTTTTTGATAGAACTGTTAGTCGTTTTGAAACAAGAAACCAAAAAGTAGATAATTAATATTGTTGTAGACAACAATTCTCCTGAAAGATTCATGCAATTTAGCCATAGGAAATTTGTCACATGAAAAGGAACATCATGATTCGTAAGATAACACTTTGATACATCTCTGCTACCAGAAAACATTGTAATTACAATTGGATACAGTATCCTGTAAATGTAAAATAAATATAGTCTCACTCGAACTATTAATTTCCAAACAGAACATTAAAATAACCAAGAATTTTAAAAAACATGGAGTAAGGTTTAGATACTAGCTCCAACAATAGATTCTATAACACTTAAAGGTTTTCTAAAGTGCTCCTATAAAATATAGTATTTTCTCAAAAACCAGAAAAACTTAAAAAAGTTATTGACTTTTAAAAAACTAATATTTTGGTAAAGAAATATCTACAATATGCTTAAAAATGAACATTTTGTTTTTAAGTTTTACAAATGCTAGACCTCATCTACTGTGGGATTTTAGCCTCTTATGTAGCTGCACTCTGACATGCCTCTACTCTAGGCTCAGTTTAGGAGTGCAGTGTAATTTACCATGTTATAAATTGCACCAATTCAAACCACATGTACATTATGAGCTTTCACTGGTGCATAAAATCCTAGTATAGATAAAGCTTCTATATTATGTATTTCACAAATACAAGTTTAAGTACTTTACTTGGTTTATATCAATACTGTTACTGAGTACAGTAAATACAAGAGTTTTGTGAGATTTATAATGCAGATACTGCATAATCTAATCCTAAATTGTTCTATTTACCACAGAAAAATATAGTAGTAGTATAGACGGGTCTACATCAAACCCAAATTTCAGATATCTAAAGGCTGAAATGGAGTTAAGGGGGTCTCCATTTTGAACTCTGATGTACAACCCATCAAATAGAGTCAAGTTTGTTTTTGTTTAAACTTTGGTGCATGGTTGTGCTATTCATATAGATCCAGGTCAAACATATCTTCTAAAAATAAAACAAGCACCAATTTTCCACTGTTTCCCATTTAAAAAACAAATTCTGATATCTACATATCATCGCTAGGATTCTTTAACAGGAAGAAAGTTCTACATTAAAAAAAAACTTTAGTTCGCTAAGAGCTCAAACTTTTTTTTTTTTGGGGGGGGGGGGGGTGTTAAATCAGAGTAAAAGTCCTAAGGCTTAATCTTATAAATCGTTATTGAAATACTATACAAACTTCCACTAACTTCAGTGGGACTATTCATGGGGGGAGGGACGGCGGAAAATCAATAAAAAAAGGGAACAAACTGCCAGTTCAATATTCGCCTACATTTATCAACTGGAATATCATTTTTACTTTTCTTGTACCTTCCACAAGTTATCAAGTTAAAAGGCCCAAGAATACACAAAGGTTGGTTACTCCTCTCCCCACCCAATTTTAGTTTATCATCCCCTTATCCTTGGAAGTCCTCAGTTCAGAGCTCTATTATTTTAAAATTTTATTCATCATACCTAGATATATGTTTGCAAAGCAAACCACAGAACCATGCTGCAGGTTTTTATTTGATTTTTAACTGGCTAAATAACTAGTTTTTCCATTTAAATGCTTTCATACTTGGATAAACCCTCATTTAGATGCTACATGCTGAATAAAATTATCTAGATCTGCTAGGGAATTATGAAGAGACTCATTCATGTCTTGACCTCTGAGAAACCTTCGAAGAGTATCTAAAGCAGTCAGAGCCTCATTTTTTGATGGCAAAGGCTGTTCAATTCCTGGAGATCCATCACCTTCATCTTCCTCTTCATCATAAACAAAGAACTCAGTTTTAAATGAAGTGCTTTCTTTGGTCCGTATCATTTCATTATTTGTGGGCATTTCACATGTTACCAAGTCATCATCCAAAGCTGCATATTCCTCCAAAGATAAACCTTCTGGAAACTCTACCCCAGCTGCCAATGCATGTGCAATCAAATCTAAACCACTTTCAATCTCCCTGTCTGTGTCACCATTTTCCCCCGCTTGTGATTTGAATCCTGCTTCTTTGTAACTTTTAACAACAGTCTCTGGAGTTACATTCCTCCAGCATAGGTGCAACATATCAACTGCATCAAGTAGAGTCAATGTAAATTCTTTACTACCTTCTACACAGTCTACAAATCTCTTGATAAGACGATGCCTGTATTTGATTTTCAGACTTCTTATAACTCCCTGTTTCATAGCTATAAATTTGGATGATGAGCATGGAGGAAAGAATACCAGTTCAATAGACTTTAGATTCTTTACCTCTGGGTGAGCCGGGAAAGAGTCAACAAAAAATACTACTCGCCGCTGCTGTGCTTGAAATCTCTCATCAAGTTTACGCATCCATTGTTCAAACACTTCTGAGGTCATCCATGCCATATTGTTTGCCTCATAATCCACAGGCAGTGACTTTATATCTTTAAAGCAGTGCGGATTTTTATTTTTGCCAATAACAAGCAAAGGAAGTTTCTCAGAGCCATCCATATTTGTACCAACCACTACAGTTATTCTCTCTCTGCTTAGCTTGCCAACAGAACAAGTTTCCCCTTTAAATGCAAAAGTATTATTAGGTAACATCCGATAAAACAATCCAGTCTCCTTTACATTAAACACATTTTTTGGCTGATAATCATTTAAATAATAAGGAAGAACATTTTGGTACCAAACAGTTAAAGTATCTGCTGTAGTAGCCACAGGTTCCATAGACTGAGATCTGAATACTAAACCATATCTTGATTTAAAACGATCAAGCCAGCCGTTACTGCACTTAAAATCACAATGTCCAAGTTTCTGAGCAAAATCATTAGCTTTGAAACGCAACATTGGGCCATTTACTGGTACATTCAAGCACTGAG